>NW_006921681.1:5308188-5323183 GCF_000298275.1 Orycteropus afer afer
TTTGCACAGGGAGATAGCTCAGAGGGTAGGAATACATAAGAAAGGACACAGGGAAAATGTAACTACAGAGGAAATGGGAAGAGAGCTGTTACATTATACCCTCAAAAACCTCGCTGCCGTCGAGTCAGATCCAACTCATAGCAACCCCTCCTTGGGTTTCCAAGGCAGTATCACTATGGAAGCAGATTGCCCAATCTTCCTTCCAAGGAAGGAGTGGCTGGTGGGTTTGAACCACCAGCTTTCTGGTTAGCAGTCAAATGCCTTACGCACTATACCACCAGAGACTGCAATCAATGTCATGAAACAATGTGTGTGAAGTGTTGTATGGAAAATGAATTTGCTCTGTAAACTTTCACCCAAATCACACAAAGAAAATAATAATAATAAAGTGGGTTAAGTGAGGTATACCAAATATTGTGTTTTCTACTGCTGTGATTACCCTTTAACTGTTTTTGTTCCTTCTCTTGGCTCTGTGGAAGTTATGGGACAATTTTAGTTCTGACCAGTTTTACTAAATAGGCCCTGAATGATTGCAGGGATGGCTTGCAGCTATTAGTGCAAAAAGCACCCAGATGTGGAAGGTAGTCCTCCAGAACTGGACAGCTCTGGACATTCTGACAGCCCCTCAAGGCAGGACCTGTGTTGTAGTGAAGACTGAATGTTGTACCTATATACCAGACTACCACAAGAGCATTCCTGATTTGTTAGACCACATGCAGAAACAGAGGCCTTGGACTCACCTGTTGGCTGGTCTGCTGCGGCTGCTTGGGTTCTTCTTTCCTCTGTAGGTGGTGCAGGTTTTTGCTGGGCATTGGCCTTTTCCTGGGTGTTGTGGTTCCCTAGTGCTGCTCTGACAAGAATATATACCACAACTGGGATGGCCTTAACAGACAGGAGTTTATTCTTACAATTTGGAGGCTTTAAGTCCAACTTCAAAGTGCTGGGCTCTAGGGGCTGGGTAAGAGCCCCTCAACCTTGGGGTCCAGCTCTGCCTTCTGCTCCTGGCCCACTGGAGCTAGAGGTGTTTCTTCACTCAGACAGCTGCTGGCTGCTGAAGATGAGAAGCCCCAAGGTTGGCAAGTAAAAAGGCACAGTCCCGATGTTACCAAACCACACAGCAGGCCATTAACTTAATTAAGTCCATTGTAAGTCCCAAGATCGGCAGAGCATAGCAGGCTGCTGAACAACGACACAGCTACATGCAGGGTCCAAGCATACCACAGGCTAGAGACCATTCCTAAAGCTGCTGCTTAAATACAGGAAGCAGATAACACCCCAAAGGCAGCTACTCAGCTGCTTGTGGTAGATCCCACCATGGAGTTGATTGCCAGTCTCATCATGGGGAATAACTACCACCAGCTGCCCAGCCACTCAACCAGGCCCAGCCAAGTTGACACACAAACATTGGGTATAGGGCTGTTTTGTTGTTTGACTATATTGCTACTGTGGCCTGTGCCTCCAGCTGTAGCAAAACTGTTCATGCCTTGGGGCCCTTGTGGAAGATGGGCATGCCAGATTGTAAGAGCCAGACTCAAGAGATGAACTGTAGAGGGACATGCTTTCATGTGGCTGAATATTGCTACGCTCTTGCTTGCTGCTAGTCACTTCCACTTGCCAAATCACTCTTATGTAACACTTGCTGGGGTGACCTTGGAGAGCCAGGGTCATGACACTGAGCCACGTTTGCCAAAGCCGTAAAAAAATAAACCCTGCCTCACTCTAGGTGGGTCACAGAGACTTGAATCTATCCTCTGGCTGCCCAGGGCATCACCTTATAAGGAAGCCCTTAACAATCACCTGTATTGCCATCCTGAAGCTGCCAGCCACATTCTTCACTCTCTTTGCCCCCTCCATATTTGGAGGCAAATTTAGAGTTAATGGTCCATGCCCAGGCAGTAATGTAAATAAATACATGAATGTATGAATGAAAATAAATAAAAATTTACCATGAGAAAAACAAAACAAAAAAAAACTGTACTTGATTTCTCCAGTCATCTCCACTGGACCTCACTTCCAGAGCTCAAAAATCCTCCATAGCTTTAAAATATGGGAATCTCTAAGAAGAAAGACCATGCAGGCTTATTTTTTACTAGCATTAGTTGGAATTGAATTTACCATAAACAAGGTGAGTTTTGACAGATAAAATTTCTCCCATGTATTTATTTTTAATTTCTTATCTAGAGAAAATCTGTACTTCCAGTAAAAGGAAAAATCATAATCTATTATTTAGACTTACCAACTGTTAAGATATTGCTTCATTTGTCCATACATAAGAATACATTATTGTTGTTATTATTAGGTGTAGTTGAGTCAGTTCTGAATCACAGCAACCCAATGCACAACAGAACGAAACACTGCCTGTTCCTGCACCATCCTCACAATTGTTGCTATACTTGACCCCATTGTTGCAGCCACTGTGTCAATTAATCTCATTGAGGGTTCTCCCCTTTGTCCCTGACACTCTACTTTACCAAGCATGATATTCTTCTCCAGGGACTGGTCCCTCATGATAAAATACATGACCAAAATATAAGAGATGAAGTCTCACCATCTTTGCTTCTAAGGATCATTCTGGCTATACTTCTTCCATGACAGATTTGTTCATTCTGCTGGCAGTCCATAGTATACTCAATATTCTTTGCAAACACCATAATTCAAATGCATCAATTCCTCTTTAGTCTTCCTAATTCATTGTCCAGCTTTCACATGTACATAAGGTACTGAAAATACCATGGATTGAAGTCAGGTTCATCTTAGTCATCAAAGTGACATCTCTAATTTTTAAAGAGGTCTTTTGTGGCAGATTTACCTAGTATAATATGTAGTCTGATTTCTTGAATGCTTCTTCCATGGTTGTTGCTTGTGGATCCAAATAAAATGAAATCATTGACAACTTCAATCTTTTCTCTGTTTATCATGATGTTGCTTACTGGTTCAGTTGTGAGGGTTTTCATTTTCTTTTATGTTGAGGTGTAATCCATACTGATGACTGTAGTCTTTGAGCTTCATCAGTAAGTGCTTCAAATCATCTTCACTTTCAGCAAGGAAGGGTGTGTCATCTGCATATCACAGGTTGTTAATGAGTCTTCCTTCAATCCTGATGCCATGTTCTTCTTCATATAGTCCAGCTTCTCAGATTATTTACTCAGCATACGGATTATGTAAGTGTGGAGGAAGGACACAGCCCTAATGCACACCTTTCCTGATTTGAAACCATGCAGCATCCCCTTGTTCTGTTCCAAAAACTGTCTCTTGGTCTACGTACAGGTTCCTCGTGAGCACAATCAAGTGTTCTGGAATTCCCATTCTTCACAATGTTATCTATAATTTGTTATGATCTGTGCAAATGACTTTGCATAATTAATAAAACACAGGTAATCCTCTTTCTGGTATTCTTTGCTTTTAGCCAAGATGCATCTGACATCAGCAATGATATCCCTCGTTCCACATCCTCTTCTGAATCTGGCTTGAATTTCTGGCAGTTCCCTGTTGATGTACTCCTGGAACCATTTTAAAATTATTTTCAGCAAAATTTTACTTGAATATGATATTAAAGATATTGTTTGATAATTTCTGCATTCTGTTAGATCACCTTTCTTTGGAATGAGGACATATATGGATCTTTTCCAGTTGGTTGGCCAGGAAGCTGTCTTCCAAATTTCTCGACATAGACTAGTGAGCACTTCTAGTATTGCATCCATTTGTTGAAATATCTCGATGGGCATTTTGTCAATTCCTGTAACCTTGTTTTTTGCCTTCAGTGTAGCTTGGACTTCTCCCTTTAATAACATTAGTTATGATCAGATGCTGTCTCCTTAATGGTTGAACATCAAGCAATTCTTTTTGGTACACTGACTCTGTGTATTCCTTTCATCTTCTTTTGATGCTTCCTGCATCATTCAATATCTTGCCTATGCTGTCGTTATTGCTGGTAAGTGCTGTTGAGTCAGCTCTGACTCATAGCGACCCTGTGTGCAACAAAATGAAGCACTGCCTGGTCCTATGCCAGCCTCACAATCCTATCTATACCTAAGCCCAATGTTACAGCCACTGTGTCAATCCATCTCATTGAGGGCCTTCCCCTTTTTCGCTGACCCTCCACATTACCAAGCATGATATCCTTCTCCAGGGAATGGTCCTTTCTGACAACATAACCAAAGTAGGTGAGACAGAGTCTGGCCATTCTCACTTCCAAGGAGCATTCTGGCTGCACTTCTTCCAGGACAGATTTATTCGTTCTTCTGGCAGTCCATGGTACTTTCAGTATTCATCACCAACACCACAACTCAAAAACATCAACTCTTCTTCGGTCTTTCTTATTCATTGTCCAGCTTTCACATGCATATGAGGCGATTGAAATTAACAAGGCTTGGGTTAGGCTCACTGTAGTCTTCAAAGAGACATCTTTGGTCTTCAGCACTTTAAAGAGATCTTTTGCAGCAGATTTGCCCAGTGCAATATGTGGTCTGATGTCCTGACTGCTGCTTCCATTGGTGTTGACTGTAGAACCAAGTAATATGAAGTCATTGACAATTTCAATCTTTTCTCCATTTATCATGATGCTGCTTACTGGTCTACTTGTGAAGATTTTCCTTTTCTTTATATTGAAGTGTAAACCGTACTGCAGCCTGTAGTCTCATCTTCATCAGTAAGTGCTCCAAGTCATCTACATTTTCTCCAAGCAAGGTTTTGTTATTAGCATGTTGCAGGTTGTTAATGAGTCTTCCTCCAATCCTGATGCTGCATTCTTCTCATATAGTCCAGCTTCTCAGATTATTTGCTCTGAATGCAGACTGAATAAATATGGTGAAAGGATACAACCCTGACACACTCCGTTTCTGATTTAAAACCATGTAGTATCTTCTTGTTCTGTTCAAACAACAGCCTCTTGGTCTATGTGCAGGTTCCTCATGAGTACAATCAAGTGTTCTGGAATTCCCATTCTTCTCAATGTTATCCATAATTTGTTATGATCCACACAGTCTAATGCTTTTGCATAGTCAATAAAACACAAGTAAATATCCTTCTGGTATTCTTTGCTTTCCAGCAAGATCCATCTGACATCAGCAGTGGACTTGTTACACGTCCTCTTCTGAATCCAGCTTGCATTTCTGGAAGTTCTCTGTCAATATACTGCTGCAACTTTTTGAATTATCTTCAGTAATATTTTACTTGCATGTGATATTAATGATATTGTGTGATCATTTCCACACTCTGTGGGATCACCTTTCTTTGGAATGCGTACAAGTACGGATCTCTTCCAGTCAGTTGGGCAGGTAGTTTTCTTCCAAATTTCTTGGCATAGACGAGTGAGCGCCTCCAGCATAGCATCTATTTGTTGAAACATCTGAATGGGAATTTTGTCAATTCCTGGAGCCTTTTTTTTTTCCCCCAATTCCTTCAGCACAGCTTCAACTTCCTTCTTCAGTACTACTGAATTCTTGATCATATGTCACTTCCTGAAATGGATGAACAGCAACCAATTCTTTTTTGTACAGTGACTGTGCATTCCCTCCAACTTCTTTTGATGTTTCCTGCATCATTCAATATTTTGCCCATAGAAATTTTCAATATTGCAACTAATATTAACTTTTTTCTTTAGTTCTTTCAGCTTGAGAAATACTGAGTGTGTTCTTCCCTTTTGGGTTTCTAACTCCAGGCCTTTGCACATTTCATTATAATAATTGACTTTGCCTTCTCCAGCTGCTCTTTGAAATCTTCCATTCAGCTCTTTTTCTTGTCATTTCTTCCATTTGCTTTAGCTACTCTGCAAGAAGGAGCTCTGGTAGCGTAGTGCCTATGGCACTTGACTGCTAACCAGAAGGCTGACGTTTCAAACCCACCAGCCACTCCTCGGAAGGAAGGTTGGGCAATCTACTTCTGTAGTGATACTGCCTTGGAAACCCAAGGAGGGGTCGCTATGAGTTGGGGGCGACTCGACGGCACATAACAACAACTAACAGCACTCTGCAAGAATAAGTTTCAGAGTCTCTTCTGACATCCATATTGGTCTTCTCTTCCTTTCTGGTCTATTTAAAGACCTTTTGCTTTCTTCATGGATGATGTTCTTGATGTCATCCCACAGTTCCTCTGGTTTTCAGTCACTGGTGTTCAGTGCATCAAAGCTATTCTTTAAATGGTCTCTAAATTCAGGAGGGATGTAATCAAGGTCATATTTTGGCTCTCATGGACTTGTTTTAATTGTCTTCAGCTTCAACTTGAACTTGCATATGAGCAGTTGATGGTCTGTTCCACAATCAGCTCCTGGCCTTGTTTTGGCTGAAGATATTGAGCTTCTCCATCACCTCTTGCCATAGATGTAGTCAATCTGATTCCTTTGTACTCTATCTGGCGAAGCCCACGTGTATAGCCACAATTTGTGTTGTTGTAAAAAGGTATTTCCAATGAATAAGTCATTGGTCTTGCAAAATTCTATCATGCAATCTCCAGCATTATCTATCTCCAAGGCCAAATTTTCCCAACTACTGGTGATTCTTCTGTTTCCAACTTTTGCATTCCAGTCACCAGTGATAATCAGCACATCTTGATTGCATATTTGGTCAATTTCAGACTGCAGAAGTTAGTAAAAATCTTCAATTTCCTCATCTTTGGCTTTGGTGGTTTGTGTGTAAATTTGAATAATAGTAGTATTAACTGGATTTCCTTGTAGGCATATGGATATTATTCTATCACTGACAGCACTGTACTTTAGGATAGACCTTGAAACATTCTTTGTGACAATGAATGCTATGCCATTCTTCTTCAATTTGTCATTCCCGGCATAGTAGATCATATGGTTGTCTGATTGAAAATGACCAAACCGGTCCATTTTAGCTCACTAATGCCTAGGATATTGATCTTTATGTGTTCCATTTCATTTTTACAACTTCCAATTTTCCTAGATTCATACTTTCTACATTCCATGTTCTATCAATGGATGCTTGCAGCTGTTTCTTCTCACATTGAGTCATGCCACTTCAGCAAATGGAGGCCCTGAAAGCTTCACTTTATCCATATCATTAAGGCAGGCTCTACTCTGATGGAACAGCTCTCTCCCAGTCATATTCTGAATGCCTTCCAACCTGAGGGGCTCATCTTCCGACTCTGTGTTTCAGGGACAGCATTTCAGGGCTATTCATAAAATCTTCCAGTAACATATCAGACAGTGTTTCACAATTATTCATAAGGTTTTCACTGCCCAATCCTTTGAGAAGTGGATGGCCTCTTCCTTCTTCCGAGTCTTTCTCAGTCTGGGTAGCCTCCTCCTTCTTCTGAGTCTGTCTCAGTCTGGAAGCTCCATTGAAACCGGTCCACCATGGGCATCCCTGCTGGCATAGCCTCCAGCCTCACACAAGCCACCACAATATAACAAATGGACAGACAAGTTCATCTCCCTCAGCTGTTCCAATTGCTCCGCTCACTTTTTGGGCTTTCCCCCACTTGTTCCTGCCAGCCTTCTCTGCCGCTGCTCCCTGCTACCTGAGGGCTGACCTCTAATTTGTGAAGTTAGCAGTCAGAAGATGTCACCTTCATGACCTTTTTGCAAATACAAATGTAATGCAAGCCACAGACATAATTCTAAAAAATTTTAGTAGCCATATTACAATTTAAATATTTAAATGTGAAATGATTGTTAATGATGTATCTTATTTAATTTAATATATCCAATTATTATCGATATATACCTACTCCTCACTTATTGACATAGTTAGGTTCTAAAGACTAGGTTGTTATGCCAAAATCAGCATTATGTGAAAATGAAAGATGACCACATCAGATCACAAAATGGAGGATGACTACATCATTACATACCTGCCAAAGTATACCATTACATAACAATCACAGCCAGAGTTACTCTCACCTTGCACTTCCGTGTTTGTTACTGCCAGATGTATGTTGTTAATGCACAAAATAGTTGGAGAGTAGATTTTTTACTATTGTTCTAAGAGCAAAATGTGCGATAATGAGATAGTTGATAATTGAGGGGTAGGTGTATATATAAGGAGGCAAATACAAGAAGGAATCACTAAAGAATTTCAAAGGAGCCCTGGTGGCTCAATGTGCTTCTGTAAAGGTTATAGCCAAGAAAACCTATGGGGGTAGTTCTACTCTGTCACATGGGGTCGTTGTGAGTCAGAATAGATGTGATGACACACAACAGCCATCACAAGAAAAGCAGAACAAGGCACTGATATTATAATATTACTTAACTATGTGCATAGAGTTCCTGGGTGGTACAAATGGTTAATTAATGTATTTGACTACTGACTGAAAGACTAGAGGTTCAAGTCCATCCAGAGGCACCTTGGAAGGCCTGGTGATCTACTTCTGAAAAATCAGCCACTGAAAACCCCATACAACACAGTTCTACTCTGACACACATGGGGTCACCATAGATTGGATCCAAACACCAGGCTCATGAACCAGTACCTGGCAACGTTTCATTCCATTGTGGATGAGGTTGAGTCTGGGATTGACTCATAGTGGCTAACAACAGGAACAATGACTAATGATATGAGTATCTTTTCATATGTTTATTGACCATTTGTATATCTTTTCTGGAGAAATGTCTGCTCAAGCCCCTTGCTTATTTTTTAATTGGGTAGCTTGTCCTTTGGTTGTTGAGTTTTGTCAGTGTATTTTTAACTTCACGAAATCCAAAAAGGAAGTGGAAGAAAGAATAAGCAGTGCTTCCAAGTAGCGTGATGAGATCTCCCACCATCCAGCTCCATCTTGCCTGGGATGTGAATCATCCCTTTGTCCAGAGTATCCACGCTGTATACACTACTGCTTGTCAGTCACTTAGTAGCCGCTTCGGTTATCAGGTTAACTCTCATGGTATCACAGAGCTTGCGTTCAAGTAACACTTACTTTACTTAATAATGGCCCTAAAGTGCAAGAGTAGCAATGCTGGCAATTAGGATATGCTAAAGAGAAGCTATAAAGTGTTGCCCTGAGGTGAAAAAGTGGAAGTTCTTGACTCCATAACAAAAGAAAAAAATCATATGTTTAGGTTCCTAAGATCACATTCAGATAACTTTTATTACAGTATATTGTTGTAATTGTTCTATTTTATTATTAACTCTTTTCAGTCCTAATTTATAAATTAAACTTCATCAAGTGTGTATAGGAAAAAACATAGCATATATAGAGTTTGGTACTATCTGCAGTTTCAGGCATCCACTGTGGGTCTTGGAATGTATCCTTCATGGATAAGGGGAGACAACTGTGTAACAAAATGAAAGCACTGAATCCATACCTATCGTTAATCACATTGAATGTAAATGGATCAAATAAACCACAAGAGATAGAGAGTGGCAGAATAGATTAAAAAAACATGACCCATCTATATGCTGCCTACTAGAGAAATACTTTAGACATAAAGACATAAACAAGTTAAAAATCAAAGGATGGAAAAAATGTATCAAGCAAACAGAATCCAAAAGACAGCAGGAGTAGCAATAATAATTTCAGTTAAAATAGACTTTAAGTCAAAATCCATTATAGGAGACAAAAGGGTATTATATAATGATGAAAGGGTCAATACATCAAGAAGACATAACAATAATAAGTATTTATGCACTACACACACACAAAAAAAATAACTCTAACAGAATTGAAAGGAGAAAGAGACAGCTCTATACTAATAGTAGGAGACTGTTATGGACTGAATTGTGTCCCTCAAAAATATTTCTTGTAGATTCTAACCTCTATGCTTGTGGTTATAATCCCATTGGAAATGGGTTGTCCTTGTTATATTAATGAGATAGGATTAGTATGGAATGTATCCTACCTAAGTCAATCCTTTTTTAGATATAAAAGAGATTAGACAAGCAGAGGTGGGGGACAAGAGATGCCAAGCGACAAGAATATTACTCGGAAGAGGCAAGGATCTTCTTCCAGAGCCAACAGAGAAAGAAGGCCTTCCCCTAGAGCTGGTAGCCTGAATTCAGAATTCTAGCCTCCTAAATTGTGAGAAGCAGCTCTGGTAGTGTAGTGCCTAAGGCACTTAACAGCTAACCAGAATGCTAGTGGACCAACAAATTGTGAGAAAATAAATTTCTGCTTATTAAGCCACCCATGTGGTATTTCTGTATAGCAGCACTAGATAACCAAGATAAGAGACTTAAACACACCAGTATTACAATGCACAGAACTAGAAACTCAATAAATATACAGAAGATCTAAATTACACAATCAACAAACTTTAGCTCATAGACATTATCAAGGATTGAATTGTGCCCCCACAAAATATGTGTCAACTTGGCTATGATTCTCAGTTATTATGTAGTCATCCTCCATTAGTAAAGAGGAGCCTCATACCACCAAAAAAGAAGAACTAGGAGCAAAGCATGTCCTTTGGACACAGGATCCCTGTGCTGAAAAACTCACAGACTCAGGAGAAGATTGATGACATGGGCTTCCCCCGGAACTGACAGAGAAAGAAAGCTCTGAGTTCAAACTTCTAGCCCTCTGGACTGTGAGAGAATAAATTTCTGGTTGTTGCAGCCACCTACTTGTAGTATTTCTGTTATAGCAGCACTAGTTGACTAAGACATAATCTGGTCCTGGAAGAGTGAGGTGCAAATCTAACAGATACTTAAAATATGGAAGTGGTTGTAGAATTGGGTAAAGGCTGGAAGAGTTTTAAGGTGCCTAATAGTTAAAGCCTAAATTGCCTTGAAGACATTGTTGGTGGAATTAATGGACGTCAAAAGCAATTCTGGTGAGGGTCAGAAGGAAGTGAGGAGAGCTATTAACACTGAGGATAGTGCAGACAGTGAGAAACAGTGGCAGAAAAATGGCAGAGAAATAGAAGACTATGGCAAGATGGCATGGGAGCTGACCTGTGGAGGCAAGAGAGCTCAGTGCTCGTCAGGCAGGAGGCTTCCTGGCAGAGTGGGGTCCCTTAGGCACTTCTGGTGGAGCTAGCCTTGCCTACCCACTAAGTGAAAGAGCTCAGTGCCTTTGGACCAAGGCCTACTGATGGAGTGGGGTGCCTCTGAGCATTTATCAGTAGAGTTAAAGAGCTCTGTAACACTTGCTCAAGTATGACTGAGGCTGGGTTGGCCCAAGAGGCTCAGGAGGCCAAGAAGCCAAGAAGCCAGGAAGCAGAGCTGAAGAGAAAAGGAGCGTGGAAAGCAGAACTGCCTCAGCCTCAAAGGGTAAGGTCATGACTTCTAGGGTCTCCAAGAGTGAGAACCTAGAACCATGGCCTGTTGGGGTTTTGAAGGGTGGGGCCATGACTGCCTAGATTTCCAAGAGTCAAATCTTCACTAACTCAGTTCTGGAGTGTAGGGCTGCTGTTCACAAGCACCAGGGGGATGGGACTGGATCCACTGCCCAAAGCAGAGCAGGTGGGGCTGCTGTAACCAAGGGACATAAGAACAGGCCCTGCCAGAGTTGAGGGGGTGGAGTTGCCACTCAGATGGACTACAAGAATGGGCTCCCCAAAGCTGAGGGAGCAGAGATGCCATCCCAGTGGGCCTGAAATGCAAAGCTGCATTTCAGAATCCAGAGAGCATGGCCAACACCCAGAGTCTGGAGGGCAGGGCCACGGCCTAGATGGTATCAGAGAACAAAGGATTATTTTCAAGCCTTGAGAGCTCATGTAACTTGTTCTGCTGGGTTTTTTACTTACTTGGTGCCTGTCATCTGTTCTTTCCCTCCAATTTTTCCCATTTGTAATGGAAATGTCTACATTGTGCCTGTTCCACCATTGTACTTAGGAAGCAGATAAATTGTATTCTAGATTCACAGATAAAGAGTAATTTTGTCCCAGGATGGAATTTGGACTTGGAGTTGATTTTAAGATTTTTGGGATGATATGATGGGGTGAAAGCGTTTTGCATGTGACAAGGACATGAATTTTGGAATGTCATGGGTTGGATTGTGTCTACCTCCCCAGCACCCCCACACACACCCAAAACATGAGTCAACTTGGCTAGTCCATGATTCTCAGTGTTATGACATTATCTTCCACTAGTAAAGAAGGACCTCATGCCACCAAAAAAGAACAGCCAGGAGCAAAGTATGTCTGTTGGACCTGGGGTCTCTGTGCTGAAAAACTAGACTCAGTGAAAGACTGATGACAAAGACTTTCCCCTATAGCTGACAGAGAATGAAAGCCTTCCCCTGGAGCTGGCACCTTGAGTTCTGACTTCTAGCCTCCTGGATTGTGAGTGAATAAATTTCTGTCTGTTAAAGCCATCTACCTGTGGTATTTCTGTTATAGCAGCACTAGATAACTAATGCAGACATATTCAGAACACATCACACATGCACACATTTGCTTCAACGCATATGGGTCACTTTCCAAAATAGGCCATATTTTAGAG
This sequence comes from Orycteropus afer afer, assembly GCF_000298275.1. NCBI lineage: Eukaryota > Metazoa > Chordata > Mammalia > Tubulidentata > Orycteropodidae > Orycteropus > Orycteropus afer. Next base: position 5,320,527 of record NW_006921681.1, read on the forward strand.
GAAAAAGCAAGCCTCAATAAATGAAAAACAATGATATAATACAAAGCATCTTCTCTGACCATAATACTATAAACTGGAAATCAGTGACAGAAAGAGCAAGGAAAAAAATTATGTACACTGAGTAATACCTTACTTAAAAATGACTGGGCTGTAGAAGAAATTAAAAATGAAATTAAATGCATACATCAAAAAGAAGAAAGGTCCAGAATCAATAACTTAGCCTGACAACTTAAATAAGTAGAAAAGGAAAAGCAAAAGAAGTCCACAGCCACAAGAAAGGAAATCATAAAGATCGGTTGTTGTTGTTATGTGCCATTGAGTCGGCCCCGACTCATAGCAACCCCTCCTTGGGTTTCCAAGGCAGTATCACTACGGAAGTAGAATGCACCATCTTCCTTCCGAGGAGTGGCTGGTGGGTTTGAACCGCCAGACTTCTGGTTAGCAGTCAAGTGCCTTAGGCACTACACTACCAGAGTTCCCATAAAGATCGGAGCAGAAATAAATGACATAGAAATTAGAATCGATGCCAATGGAAGCAGCAGTCAGGACATTAGACAACATATAGCACTGGGCAAGTCAGCTGCAAAGGAACTCTTCCAAGTGCTGAGGAGCAAGGATGTCTCCTTGACGACTAAGGTGCGCCTGACACAAGCCATGATATTTTCAATCGCCTCATATGCTTGTGAGAGCTGGACAATGAATAAGGAAGACCGAAGAAAAGTTGATGCTTTTGAGTTGTGGTGCTGGTGAAAGATACTGAAAGTACCATGGACTGCTAAAAGAACTAACAGATCTGTCCTGGAGGAAGTGCAGCTGAAATGCTCCTTGGAAGCGAGAATGGCCAGACTTCATCTCACCTACTTTGGTCATGTTGTCAGAAGGGAACATTCCCTGCAAAAGGATGTCATGCTTGGTATAGCAAGGATCATGGAGCTGGTGCGGGATCAGGTGGTGTTTCGTTCTGCTGTGCATAGGGTTGCTATGAGTCGGAAATGACTTGATGGCACCTAACAACAACAACAGAAAATAGAAAAACGACAGAAAGAATCAACAAAACTAGAACTTGGTTTAGAGGACCAATAAAATCAACAAACCACTGGCTAAACTGACGAAGGAAAAAAGAAGATGCGAATAACCAAAATAGGAAATGAAATGGGTGACATTACAACAAAACCAACTGAGATAAAGAGGATTATAACAGAATACTCTGAAAGATTGTACTCCAACAAATTTGGAATGACCTACGATGGCCAAATCACAATTGATCTAAACCCAAACAAACAGAGATAAAAACCCTAAACAGACCCGCACCAAAAGAAGAAATTGAGGATATCCCAAAAACAAATTCCCAACAAGAAAAAGCCCAGCCCAGATGGCTTCAATGAAGAGTTCCACCAAAAATTCAGAGAAAGGTTGACATCAATTCTATGCAAATTATTCCAGAGCACAGAAAAGGAAGGAATACTCCCTAATTCATTCTATGAAGCCAGCCTAACCCTGATACCAAAACCAGGCAAAGACACCACTAAAAAAGGAAATTACAGATAACATCCCTCATGAACATAGATGCAAAAATTCTCAACAAAACTCTAGCGTCATAATACAACAGCATATCAAAAAAAACAATACACCACCATCGCCAGATGGGATTTATACCAGGGATTCAAGCGTTGTTCAAAACTAGAAAATCAATCAATGCAATTCACTACACAAACAAAACAAAGGAAAAGAATCACATGACCATCTCAATCAATGCAGAAGTGATAAAATACAATACCCTTTCCTCATAAAAACTCTCAACAAAATAGGAGTAGAAGAGAAATTCCTCAACATAATTACAGACATATATACAAAACCAACAGCCAAGATTACTCTCAAATGAGAGAGATTGTAAGCATTTCCCTTGAGAATAGCAATGAGACAAGGATGCCCATTATCACCACTTTTACTCAACATTGTACTGGAAGTCCTGGTCAGAGCAGTAAGACAAGAAAGGGAAATAAAGGCATCCAAATTGGTAAGAAAGAAGTCAAATTATCCTGATTCACAGATGATATGATCCTATACATATAAGATCCCAGAGTTTCCATAAGAAAGTTTTTGGAACTAATAGAAGGGTTCAGCAAAAGGGCAGGGGATAAGAACAGACAGACAAAAATCAGTTGGGTTCCTCTACATTGACCAAGTAGAACTCTGAAAACACAATCAAGAAAACCCTAAAAAACAAAGAAAAGGGAAACCAATTAACACAGACACTGAAGATAATCTTGGACCCCTGAGCCTGGAAGGGAAGGATACAAAAGTGGACTAAACCCCAACCAGCAGAAGAATTTGCGTGAAAATAACAAAAAAGGAGACACACGGAGCTGTGGGCTGGCAGCGGACTGAGCAACCCTGATGGCACAGACGACATGGCTTGGAGAGTCCCAACTGGTGGTAGGACCTAAGAATTAACCCAAAAATCACCCTGCTAGCCAGGGACTGCATGGACTGTGCACGGTGGCTGGGGAATAAACGGAGAAGGTGAAGAGAAAGGTGGGCTGAGCTGTGGACTTTTGCTGGTCTGGAGGGCGCGCCATTTTGTAGGATTAAAAAGCAGCTTGACTATTTTGGATATTCAAAGAGACAGTGCTCTCACAGATTTCTGGGGCTTAAGA
>NW_006921681.1:5326323-5342771 GCF_000298275.1 Orycteropus afer afer
ACACCTGTGGTTTCCAGCCAAACAGTGTACAGGCATGTGAATTAAACATTTACCTCAAGTAGACACACGCCCTGGAGAGAACAATTAAGGGAGAAGGAAGGGCTGCTTATGCACAGGGAGACAGCTCAGGGCACAGGAGAGTATGGAGAGAGGGTCCCTGGGAAGAGGTAACTATGGGGAGGAAGTGGGAGGGGAGTTGTTGCGTTGTGGTAAACTGTGGTCAATGACATGAGACAAAGTATATGTGAACTGCTATATGGGAAGTGAATTTGCTCTGTAAATCTTCACCCAAATAAAAATAAATAAATAAATTAATTAATTAAAAGAAAATTAAAAAAATAATAAGAAGAAATTTAAAAAAAAAAAAGAAAGAAAGAGAAAACCCTACAGAGCACAGTTCTACCCCAACACACATGGGTCACCATGAGTCAGAGTCAACAAGATGGCAGCTAGTGGCGTCAGCACTTTCTGGAGGTATTTACAATAGCAGACAGCACTGCCAGTAGCATCAAACACGTGAATGAGAGCTTGTGTGCAATCCTGCGCACCCCGAGATGTATTCTCTGAGCTCCTGGCACGTGTGCACAACCTGAAAAAACCTGGGTCTCAGGACTGATTATAAAGGCCACAATGACAGGGCAGCCCCAGAGCCAAGGACCCTGGAGCCACTCCGAGCAGGGTTTATTCCAACATCATTCCTCTGTGGCCTTGTACTCTAAGTCAATTTCTGCTCCATTCTAGAAACTAAAGTGAGAGCCTTTACCAGCTACAGGCTCAACAATTTGCTTCAAAGCATCAGAAGTCTTCAGAGGACCCTAGGACCCCCTTACCTGGGCCATTTATACAAGGATATTGCATGCCTTGGGGTAGTTCTCCCTAGGGGAGCCTAGATCTTTCCTTGAATTCTATGGGGATATGTGGTGGTAAGTGGTTTGTAACTGGATGCTAACCTAAAGGTTGGTGGTTCAAACCACCCAGTGGCTCCATGGAAGAAGGCCTGGTGCTCTGCCTCCATAGACGACAGCCAAGAAAAGCCTATGAAGCAGTCCCACTCTGTCACATAATGGGGTCGCTATGAGTCAGAACTGACTCAACGGAACGGGTGTTCTGGTTTGGTTCACCTCTTGCTGATTTTTATTTTAAAAAGCTATTTTTACAAGAAACCAAAAATATGCATTTTGGACTTCTTTCTCAAAGTGCTTATTGCTTTCAGATTCTCTTCCTGATAGAGATTTTACTTTTGAGAATAAAATAGGAATCGATACTACGGTGCGGCTTTGGTTTGAATTCAGAACCATTGTGCTAGGTTCAGAAAATGGAACCAAGGGAAGGACACCTGTTAGATAAAGTTGCACCCAGCCCTCTCTCGGCAGTGTTTACACCTCCCAAACAACTCTACTGTGGATGCATTGGGGGTGGCCAGCCCCATTCTTAGCCAATGGCTTCTGTGACTTAATTCTTGGGGCCAATTGGTAAGCACATTGTTTTCTGAAATAGGAGGAGAGTGTTGGTGCAAGAGTCATAGAATATAGATACAAGTGTTGTTGTTGTTGTTGTTGTTGTTATGTGCCGTCGAGTTGTTAGGTGCCTTCAACTTGGCTCCAACTCATAGGGACTCTATCTGTAAACAGAACTAAACCCTGCCTGATCCTGGCCACCCTCCCAACCATCCCATGTTTGAGCCCATTGTTACAGCCACTGTGTCAATGCATCTTGTTGAGGGTCTTCCCCTTTTTCCCTGACCCTTTGCTTTCCCAAGCATGATGTCCTTCTCCAGGAACTGGTCCCTCCTGATAACAAGTCCAACGTACATGAAACAAAGCCTCACCATCCTTAATTCTAAGGAGCATTCTGGCTGTACTTCTCCCAAGACAGATTTGTTCATTCTTCTGGCAGTCCATGGTATATTCAATATTCTTCACCAACACCATAATTCATAGAGAGGTTTATTTTAAATCTTTTTCTTTCAATGTAAATACTAACCCCATGACCCATGTCTGCACTTGTGCCAACCCTCAAAACATCTGGCCTTAAACCTTCCCCTTCAGGACAGAATCTGTATTTGGGTCATTCACTCTCTGGTTGTCCTTCCTACAAAAACTAAACTAACAAGTGAATTTTCCAGATCACTTCCCAACTCATCCCCTAAGGGCAGGGGTATTATATAGAAGACCTAGCAACAGTGTAGTTAGCGTCTTCCTCCTGTCCCTGGCCCAGCCTCTCCTTGGAAGCTGGGAACCTGTATTTTAAGTAACTATCTGGTGGCGGCAGGATTTTGGATTCTGGTCTGCCCTTGAAACTTAGGACACAATCTACATCCGGTGTTGGCAGCCTAGACAGAGGGAGTTCAGGAGGCCCTCAGACCTGCCCTCCCTAAGCAGTGATGTTGGGATGTGCCCACATGGTTGCCGAGAAACCTCAGGGGACCCTTCAGCCTGGTTCAGGTGAGGTGACCAGTTCCTTACTGACCAGTCAAGCTCTCCAGGGCTTCTCAACACCCTGAAAAACCAGGAATCTGCTCCATGATGCTGGGGACACACCTCTGTACCCCTGGTACTTTATTTAGTCACACGCAGGATGGGTACACAGTGTAGGTCCCTCACATTGTAAACAGTGCTGGTGGCCATCAGGAGACTGATGGCCACTGGGCGCTGAGGCGCCGTGGCAGTGACAACAGATGACTGGTTTCCCTGAATTTCATCACTGACCCTCATGTAGACCGATCCACGAGAGGACCAGGACACACTATAAGGGGACTCAGCCACCTAGCATCTAGGAGGTAGAAGAAGCTGAGTTTGCAGCTGCTCCACCTGTCGGGGGAGCTTACAGAGCACAGGGCCTACAGAGCAGGTACCCACTCCCACACCTACCCCCTGGAACAGGACTCACAGGGCCTCAGTCCCCAGAGGAAGCACCTGAGCCCAAAACTAGGAAGGGCAGAAGCTCAGACACTTGGAAGTCCTACTCGGGTCTGTGTGGATTCCTGAGAGTCTCTGATCTTGGAGGGTGCTGGCACCTTGGGAGGGCTGGCTGGGATCTCAGCAGGAGGCTGGGAAGGACAGCAGCAACAGCAGAGGGAGAAGAGCCGAGTCCGGATGGTGTGAGTGCAAAGGACGAACATGATACAGTTGGCTCCTCCCTGGAACGTGTTCCCGATCCCCTGTCCAGGAGACAAGAGGAGGTATGAGTGCAGGAATGAAGCCAGCTGTAACAACGCAGACACAGGAGGCCGGGAAGCATTACTCACCTACAACCTTCCTCCCACCCGAGGCTGGCCTGGGATGACAAGGCCACTTGAGCCTTGAGCAAAGCTCTGGACAGGCCTGGCCTTGCAGGCCTGCCACAGACCTGTCTCTGGAGCTTCAGGTTGGGAGGAACCCAGGATCGGTCAACTCTCCTGAGGCTAAGCCTAGCTCACTGGAGAGCACCCCAGCCCTAGGGATGTGCCAGAACTACAGGCATCTCCCCATTATCTCTCTCCAAGGCCCCCTCCACTCAGAGATGTCCGCCTCACTGTCTCTGCAGGCTGGGAAGGCACAGCAGAGCTGAGCAACTCGCCAGTCCCATGCAAGCTAGCTCCCCAGGGTGTGTCACTCTGCTTGGGGAGGAGACCCGACCCCACTGCTGCCAACACCACGGAGCAGCAGGGCTGGGGAGGCGGACCTACATGCAGAACCACCAGCACTGGCATGTGTACAGCAGGGGAGCCACAGAGCGTCAGGACGAATCGCACAGTGCTCCAGACCCGCAGGCAGATGAAGATGAGTGGGATGAGGACCAGCTTCTTATCAGCTACGGAGATGCAGTGCTGCCGCCGGTGTGCGTCCGAGAGGATGGGCCGGTACTCAGAAAGCGCTGCGTGCTGTGCAGGGGGACACAGGGCAGGCCTGAGCAGATGGATGGTGACCCCAGCCACATATGCCCAAGCACCTGGCTCTTCTCTGGTCCTTGACAAGCACCGAACTGCAAGGACACACCGAGGCCTTTCCCACTTGTATGCTGGTGAGTCCCAACTCAGGTCTCTAGCCCAGACCCTGCCAATGGACTGCTAACTCAGAGGTACACTGCCCACTCACGTGAACTCCACCTTTCCAGTTGTCCAGACCACAAACTCAGGAGCTGTCCTTGACTCCTCTCTCACAGCCCACATCCAACCCACAGGCAAGTGTGCTGGCACTATCTTCGAAACAGACCCAGAATCTGGACTCCTCTGTCCACCCACCACCCAGGTCTGCAGCACCATCACTACTTCTCCAGGCCACTGAGATTGCTTCTCTCTGCCTTATCCTTACCACCCTGACTGTCCTCCCCACTAGCCTATTCTCAACCCAGAAGCAGCACAGGTCCTTTAAAAACCAAATCATGGAATAGTATGTAACCCTAAAGAGTAATGTAGAATCTGCAAAACACCACATAGCGTGAATGTACTTGGAGGATATTATGCTGAGTAAAATAAGTCAATCAAAGGAGGACAAATATTTCATTAGTTCATTATTGTAAAAAGTCAAGGAAAGGGTTATACATGGAAGGGAACATTCTTTGTTGGTTACCAGGGATGGGATGGGAAGGAAGGGAAAATTCCCAGAGAGGTTGGGGGGAGGAAAAAAAAAAATATATATATATATATATATACACATATATATGGGAGCTCTGGTAGCATAGTGGCTAAAACACTTGACTGCTAACCAGAAGGCTGGCGGTTCAAACCCACCAGCCACTCCTCGGAAGGAAGGTTGGGCAATCCTACTTCCGTAGTGATACTGCCTCGGAAACCCAAGGAGGGGTCGCTATGAGTCAGGGCTGACTCGACGGCACATGACAACAACAACAACAACATACATATATATATATAAACCAGGAGCTCTGGTAGCTTAGTGCCTAAGGCACTTAACTGCTAACCAGAAGGCTGGCGGTTCAAACCCACCAGCCACTCCTCGGAAGGAAGGTTGGGCAATCTACTTCTGTAGTGATACTGCCTCAGAAACCCAAGGAGGGGTCGCTATGAGTCAGGTCCAACTCGATGGCACATAGCAACAACAACATATATAAACCAAAAATTATTAGTGGTTACCAGGGGTAGGAGAAAGGGAGAAAGGGGAAGCTTTGTTTGGGGAGTACTGAGTTCATGATAATTGTGGTGGAATGTTTTGGAAAAGTATGGCAATAATGGTGGCACAACATGAGAAATGTCATTGTCCTTGAGCTGTAAATGTGGAAGTTGTTATGCTGGCGAATGTCTTGTTGTGTATGTTTTCCACAATAAAAGTTAAAAAACAAAACAAAACAAAAAAAACCACAGCTACTAAATTACCTCAAGTCAGTCCTCCACCCAGGACCCTTCAAAGGCATGTCTTTTCCATGTTCCTTACAACATCCCATAAAGGCCAATCCCACCCTAGCTCTGACCTCATTCTTACTCTCTCTTACTCCAGCCACACCAGCCTCCTCATTACTCCCCAAACATGCCAGGCACACCCCACCTCAGGGCTTTTGCATTGGCTGTTCCCTCTACCTGCAATGCTCGTCCACCTTCACCTACAGGGCTCACTGCCTCACCCCAAGTCTTTGCTGAAACGGCACCTCAACAGCCCTATTTCAGCTGCAGAGGCAGCTCCCAGATAGTCGCATCTCTGGTAGCTGGGTCTGCCTGTTTTACATATTCTTACCATTTTTGATCATACAATGTCTTCCACCCCTGTTTATCGTGCTTATTGCGTATGCTTGCCCTCCCTCTCCAGAATGCAAGGTCCCCAGGGCAAAGGCCTGCTGGGCCCTGGCCCTCAGACAGCCTGCCCCATGGGAGGGGCTCAGTCAACAGCTGCGAGGAGAATTCTGCACCATACGGACAGCACCATGGGCCTTGGCCTTCCCCTGCTGCTGGGCAAGTCCTTCAGTGAAAGGAAGGACGGAGCGCCTGGAGTTTACAACTAGATGAAACAAGTGACAACTAAGATGCATCTTTAAGCCTTGTTCATGTGTCTGGGACACTGAAGTCCAGGGCACCAAGTTACTCAGCTGACACCTGGTGTCCTAGTGAATCAGACACCTTGGCATCCCTGAGCACCAGAGCATCTGTGACACCTGCTAGAGCACCTGCCCCTCCTCCCCTCAGGGCCTTCAGCAGCGCCCCAGAGCTGATATCCCTACCCTGTGCCTTCAGAGCTAGTGGGAATGGGGGAACTTGGGCTGCTGGGCCACTCCTCAGAGCAAAGCCCAATCCCGGCTCCTTTTATTTTTAGCTCTCCTTCTCAGCAAGAGGCAGGGAACAGCCAGTACATTCTCACCTCCCTGCCCACTGTTGCTGTTAGGTGCTGTTGAGTCAATTTCAACTCATAGCGACTCCACCTGACAGAGAAGAACTGCCTTACAGAGTTTCCAGGCTGCCACATCTTTTTCCCGCACAGCAGCTGGTGTGTTGAGACCGCCAAGCTTTTGGTACGCAGCCGAGCGCTTACCCATTGTGCCACCAGGGCTCCAGCCCTGCCCACCAGGCCTCCTTTTCCTTGCAAAGCTGTAACAGGGAGTCCATTCTCACGCCCCTGCGGGGGCTGGGGTGAAAAGAAAGACGCACACACAAGGGCACTTCCAGAGGGCAGTTCTGGACAGAGCCTGGCAGAGCTCCAGGGAGCCTGAACTTTCCCGGGGCGGTGGAAAGCAGCAGGAGGAATGGGCACTGTGGCCCAAGCCATTAGGAAAAACTTGCAGAAACAGTGATTTCAGACCCAAAGTCCTGCTGGCTACTAGGGCAGCAATTCTACCTCCTTAGAAAAGGGCTTCAGGGTTGGTGGAGAATACATTAATTTCCATGTACTAATAGAACCAGGAATCTGCCTTGAGGACACAGTTGGGAGCGTGGTTGGGATCAGGTGTCCTGAGAGTCACAGACAGCTAACAGAAGTATTCCCTGAACACAGGAATGGCTGCAGAGCCAATAGTGCACCCTGAAAGACCCTGGTACGATGTCAGCCTCTGCAAACTCAGAAGGCAAAGGTAACACAGGGGAGCTCACCAGCAAGCCTGCAACTGGGCTCGCAGAGCTAACTCAGAGCATCACATGTGATCCCCTCTGATGCCCCCAAGCTACCTGCTACCTTTTGTCTTTTCTTATACTTCTCTGCCCATCTGCCTCTCTCTGGGAGGGCAGAACCCACTGACTCCATCCTGAACTTATGCTGTGATTCTGTAGCAATAGATCAAGAAACAATGTATCAAAGGAACGGCATTGATAATTCTAAGGCTGTTTTTGTAGTAGTCTGTCTGTGACTAGAAACCCAGATTATGTGTGCAGAACTGGTTTACAATCTGGCCAGATTGTAAACAGAAAACCAATCTTTCCTAGGCTTTCTGGCAGCCCAGCCTGTGGATCTATAAACTCCTGGGCACCTGAAAAGTCTATCGTTTATTAAAAACCAGCTGCCATCAAGTCAGTTTCAACTGATGGCGACCCCATGTGTGTCAAAATAGAATTGTGCTCCACAGGTTTTTAGTAGATGATTTTTTGAAAGCAGACTGCCAGACTTTTCTTCCGAGGCACCTGTGCATACACTCAAACCTCCAACTTTCCTGTTAACAGGTGAGTGCATTAACTGTCTGTACCACCCAAGGACTAACAACCATCTGTTATGTCATTTTGATGACCAAGGGTAATTAGGTGAGTTCTTTGCATTGCTGACAAATGAAATTAATCCCACAGCCCTTCCTTTCCAGGGGCATCTCCAAAAAAACAAAAAACCAAACTCACTGCCACTGAGTCAATTTTGACACATAAGGACCCCTCCTTTGGTTTCCAAGGCAGTATCACTAGGAGGCATCTCAGGTTAATTTCTCTTTGGGTATGTTTTCACCTTTCATCTAAATTCCTTTTAAGTTTAAAGCAACCACCAGGATCTGTCCACCAGGAGGCAGTAGAGAGCTGAGTCTGAGAGCACAGGATGGGTATGCAGCTTGCTCTGAGGGAGCTGGGAGTCTGAGTAGGCCTCTTAATTCCTGTAAGCCTCAATTTCCCTATCTACAAATGAAAGGGTAACAGGACTGGCTCCTAAGAGGGCTATATCGTAAGCAAATGAGATGACTATGTCATAAAGTAAGTGGTCACTCTGGTCTGTTACTCGTCCTGTCGCCAGAGACACAGCCTGTCCTGTAGAGTGGCCGACCGGCATTCTGTGTGTTCCCCACACCTGCCACGGGCACACCTACCGCCCTGTTAATGTGCTTCCTGATGAGGATGTAGAGCACGGGCAGTGTGATGTAAGCCAGTATCTCCCACAGCTTCCCGGTCAGCAGCATCCACAGGGCACGGTCCTCGGCTTCCAGGTCGATCCAGCACCAGCCCACAGAAACATCTGAGGCATCGTAGCCAATCTTCTTCAGCAAGACAGCAGCCACGGTGATGACCAGAGGAACCCCCCAGCTGAGGAATAACAAGCAAAAGGGGGTACTGAGGCCAGGGCAAGGCTTCCAGCAAAAAAAAAAAAAAAAAATGTTGCCACCAAGTAGATTCTAACTCATGGTGACCCCACGTGTAACACACAGAGCTGCTCCACAGGGTTTTCAAGGCTGTGATCCTTATGCGAGCAGACCATGAGTGCTGCTTGAGGGGCTGGCACCCCCAACTTTTAGGTTAATAAAAACCAAACCAAACTCACTGCCATCAACTCCATTGAGGCTCACAGCAACCCCCACTGGGTTTCTGAGATGGTAAATCTTTATGCAAGTAGACTGCCCAGTCTTCCTTCCTCAGAACCTTCTGGTTAGCAGTCAAATGCCTTAGGCGCTGCATCACCAGAGCTCCTTAGGTTAATGTTGTTGTTGTTATGTGCTGTCGAGTCGAACCCGACTCATAGCGACCCCTCCTTGGGTTTTCAAGGCAGTATCACTACGGAAGTAGATTGCCCCATCTTCCTTCCAAGGAGTGGCTGATGGGTTTGAACTGCCAGCCTTCTGGTTAGCAGTCAAGTGCCTTAGGCACTATGCTACCAGAGCTCGCCCTTAGATTAATAGTTCAGTGCAAACCACCTGTACCACATGGAGACCTGGACCTAGTCCCAAACCAACAAGGGCAGAAATGACTAGCAATGCTCATTAGAGAGACAGAGCTGTTCCCTCCAAAGCCCAAATCAGACAATGTCCCTGGGAAATTAAAAAGAGGCAGGCATCCTCAACCTATTGACTCAAGAAGGTTGAGGAGAGGAGACCTATGTCACCTGATCCCAGCTCAGCTCTGCCCCAGACTCACCACACCCACTCTAACAGTCCCCAGTAAGAGAACTCAGGCATCCTGGCCTCCTGTCTTAACACCTTCACAACCCCCAGGAGAGCTGGTTCTAACTCAGAATTTCATGAGTCCCCAGAGCTTCACACTAGAGTGCTGTGACAGGCACCCAGCATCAGCATGCAGACACCAGCCTGTGTGCCTTGCTCATCCCCCATCCCATGAAGCATAAAGCTCAGGGCAGGGCTTCCTTGGCCCCATCCAAGGGCAGTGCTAGGCTCAGCTTGCTGGTGCTCCTGCCCCACGACCCCACAGCCAGGATTAGGCCAGAGTCCCAGAACTCTTCTCAGTGGTGCCTGTACCACTCCCCTTCCTTACCAGCTGCCACTGAGTCCATTCTGATTCACAGCGACCCCATGTCCAACAGAGAGGAACTGTGCCCCATAGGGTTTCCAGTGGCTGGATTTTTAGAAGTGGGTCACTAGGCCTTTATTAAGAGGCACCTCCAGGTGAAACAGAAGCTCCACCCTTCTCCTTAGCAGCTGAGTGCATTAACTGTTTCCACCACCCGGGACCACCTCCCCCAGTAGAGTGCATCAGTGGTAGAATTCTCACCTTCCATGTGGAAGATCTGGGTTTCAATGCCGGCCAAGGCACCTCAGGCACAGCCCCAGCCATCTGTCAGTGGAGGCTTGTGTGCTGCTGTGATGCTGAACAGGTCAGCACAGCTTCCCGACTGAGGTGGACTAGGAAGAAAGGCCTGGCAACCTACTTCCACAACGCAGCCAATGAAAGCCCTGTGCAGCTTCCATCTGTAACCGATCGTGGGGCTGGCATGGGACCAGGCAGCATTTTGTTCCTTTGTGCCAGGGGTTGCTATGAGTGTCCTTCTTACAGAGCAGCTTAAACACGGGGACAAACACAAGCTCCCTTTGGCTCCTGAGAAAGGCTACAGAGGAGCAGGTTGAGCTTGGACTGCTGGGTCCAATCCTCTACTCTGCCCCAGCTGGACAAGTTACTTGGCCTCAAGGCTCTTCTTTGTACCAGTACCTGCGATCAAGTATCTCCTCCGGTTGTTATGAGGCTAATGAGCTGACGCACATGTAGCACACAGACCCATGCCCAGGCACGTGCAAGCATGCAAGTGTGCCTCCCTATTACAATTGCTGTTGTTAGAGACGGTGTTTTGGTTACTTTGTGCCACTCTAACAGAAAATACCACAGGTGGATGGCTGTAACAAACAGGAATTTATTCTCTTACAGTTCTAGAAGTCTGAAGGAGGCTAGAAGTCCGAGTTCGAAGTGAAAGCCTCTTGACTCGACCTTGGGCTTCAGCTCTGCCTACTGCTCCCGGCCCACTGAAGCTGGAGGCTTTTTTCACCCTGGCAGCTGCTGGCTGCTGAAGCTGCCAAACCCAAGGTCGACAAGTAAGAAGGCACAGTCCTGATATTACCAAGCCACATGGCAGGCCATCAACTCAAGTGCAGTAAGAGTCACAAGATGGGCAGACAACATGACAGGCTGCTGAATAACGACTTGGCTACATGCAGGCAAGCGTGCCAAAAGCTGGAGACCTTCCTCAAACCTTCTTCTTATACACTGGAAACAGACCACATCCCTAAGGCAACTACTCAGCTTCTCACAGTAGGTTCCACCATGGGCTTGACTACCAGTCTCATCACAGGGAATAACTACCACCAGCTACCCAGCCACTCAAAACCAGGTCCAGCCAAGTTGACACATAACTTTAACTACCACAGAAGGGTATCTTGATGCCCCAAGATTTGGGATGCAGAAGAGATGCCAGCACCATGGTAGCCTCTGTGGGTGTCTGCTTCCAGAACAGGTCACAAATGCCTACATCAGGAGTCTTAGGGTCTTTGGGTGGTGCCAACAGTTAACAAACTTGGCTGCTAACTAAAAGGTTAGAGGTTCGAATCCAGAGGCCTCAGAAGGCAGGCCTGCTGATCTGCTTCTGAAACTTCAGTCCCTGAAAATCCTGTGGGGCACAGTTCTATGCCAACGCACATGCGGTCGCTGAGAGGCAGAAGCTCCAGGACAGCTGGTCTGTCCCCGTCACACGGAGGTCAGTGTCCTAGAGAACAAAGCTGTAAGTAATCAGGAGTCCAGCTGTCACGTCAGCAATAAGACGTGTAAGTCGGGCCTTGATCAAAATCTGAGAGCTCCCTGTTATGGAGTATTGGCTCGTTCTCAGAGAAAGATGTGAAGGAGTAAGGAGATCACTGCTCCATGTTCATGATGCAACGAGGGCTAGGTGTTTCCATAAGACCCTCCCAAGCGCTGCAGGACTGGTGCTGGGTGGGAGGACCCCCGAGTACGAAGTTTCCAGAACCCAGAGCCCTGTTTGCCTTTCCTCTCTCTCCCCTCAGCAAGGACGCTCAGGAGTGTGAGAAGTCGCACCTCAGTGGGTGCTCCTCGACAGCCAGGAGCACGCAGTGGCCTGTCCGCTTTGAAGTCATAAAGGCACAGGAGAGGGAAAAGAACACCCAAGTGCAAGGATCGTGAGGAAGGTACCAAGCTACATTCTGGAGTCTGTCTACTTTAAATGCTTGTTCTATGAAAAATTATCTGTCGGGTGAGTTCATATATTTACTACCAAACTGTTTTGCTTGAATAAAACGCCGCTAACCGAAAGGTTGGACGTTTGAGTCTACACAGAGGCACCTCGGAAGGCCTGACTCTGCTCCTGAAAAATTGGTCACTGGAAAGCTTACGGAGCACAGTTCTACTCAGACACTCCTGGGCTCACCACGAGTTGGAAATCACTCAACAGCATCTGCTTATCGTTTAAAACCTCATCGTGACCCAGAACAGGCCACACCTACGAGCCCTGGTGCCACAGACAGTTAAGTGTTCAACTGCATATCAAAAGGTTGTTGTTCAAACCCACCCAGTGGCTGCGTGGGCGAAAGACCTGGAGATCTGCTTCCACAGAGGCTACAGCCAAGAAACCCCTATGGGGCAGTTCCGCTCTGTCACACGGGGTTGCTGAGTTGGCATCGACGTGACAGCACCTGACAACATCAGCACGAGCTCTGGAAGGGCAGGGCTGCAACGGCTCATGCCTGATCTCCAGTACCTGTAACAGAGTACGTGGCTCAGTGGAAGGGCAAAAAGAGGCCTGCTGAATGAATAAATGAATAAATGAACAAAGAAAGAAGTTTGAACTAAGTGACGGAGGCAGATTCCCCAACTCATGCCTCAAACATCCACCGCAAGGCAAGTATTGAAAGGGAAGCACAAGGTTTTGAACAGTGCAGGACCTGTAGTCCTAGTGTTGTGTTGTGTTTCTCATGGCTTTATGGCTTACAGGATTCCTCCAAGAAATTCCGGGAAAGGGTGAAGCACTGCGCGTGAAGGAGGCTGGGCTGGAGCTGAATCTCATGTCAAGTGCAGCAGCCCCTGCAGGTCGGAAGGAAGAGTACCATTGAGCAAGGCTGGAGTGGAAGTCCACTCAGCGTGGTCCCTGTGTTCCTCTTTTCCCCTTCCTCAGCATTCTGATTGCCCCCACAGGAAACATGGCCCCACACTCTGTAACGTCAGGTTTCCAGTACTAAAGCAACATATTTCCTCTGCATTGTGTAGGAAATGGCCAGAAAGAAGAATAGAGGGTTTTGAAAGGTCAAGAATGTACTCTTGGCCCCTATACTAACGTTTGCTGCAGCACCTTTCTCAACAGTCACAAGGTAGAAATAACCAAAATGCCAATCAACAGAGGAATGCAAAAGCAAAATATGGTATACACCTACTCCTCACTTACCAAGGAGCTCTGGTGGCATAGTGCCTAAGGCACTTGACTGCTAACCAGAAGGCTGATGGTTCAAACCCACCAGCCACTCCTCAGAAGGAAGGTTCGGCAATGTACTTCTATAGTGATACTGCCTTGGAAATCCAAGGAGGGGCTGCTATGAGTTGGAAATGACTCGACAGCAGTTGTGTTTACACCTCACCAGCTACCTCATTATCCAGTATTTCATGTTTACAATAGAAAAAAAATCTCCTATCCAACTATTGCAATTAATGTTCCTGTCTGGCAGGAACAAACATCGAGGTGCAAGGCAAGAAATGGTGACTGTGATGGCTATGAAATGATGTAATTTGGCAGTTTTGTAATGATGTAGTCACCCTCCACTTTGTGACCTGATGTGGTCATCCTCCATTTTTGCATAATGCTGATTTTCACATAATGACTAGGTCTTTGGAACCTAATCATGTTGATAAAGGAGGAGTGAATGGACACACACACAATGGAATATTACTCAGCCATAAAGAGAAATGAAGTCCTGATGCATGCCACGATTTGGATAAACCTAGAAACATCATGCCGAGTGAAATAAGCCAGTCACAAAAGGACCAATATCATGTGATCTTAATTAAATGAAATAAGTAAATATATATTTTTTAAAAAATCTAAAAAACAAATTCACTGCCATCAAGTCAATTCCAACTCATAGCGATCCCTCCTTGGGTTTCTGAAGAGGTATCTCTAATGGAAGTAGATTGCCCAATCTTCCTTCCAAGGAGTGGCTGGTGGGTTTGAACCATCAGCCTTCTGATTAGCAGTCAAATGCCTTACACACTATGCCACTAGAGAAGCCAAAAATGATTAGTGGCTACCAGGGATGGGAGGGAGCAGGGAAGAAGGTGTTTTTGCTTAGGGAGTGTTACAGACTGAATTGTGTTCCCCAAAAATATATATTTTAAATCCTAATGTAGTTATAATCCCATTTGGGCTGTTTTGTTATGCTAATGAGGCAGTATTTGTGAAGGATAGATCTTAACTTTAGCTCTCTCCCCTTTTTTTAAATTGTGAATTTATTTGGGTGAAAATTTACAGAGCAAATTCATTTTCCATACAGCAGTTCATACACATTTTGTTTTGTAACACTGGCTGCAATTCCCCAAAATGTAACAGCTCTCTTCCCACTTCCTCCCCATAGTTACCTTTTCCCTGTGTCCTTCCATGTCCTTCCGCCACCCCCTCCCAACTGTCTCCCCCTGCAAACACTGCCCTTCTGCTCTCCCATGATTGATTGCTCCAAGGAGTGTATCTACCTGATGTAAATGTTCACCCCATATGCCTGTCTATTGTTTCATTGGAAGTCACAGGAGTGAGTTCAATTCCAGACCTGAAGGGTAACTAGGGGCCATAGTCTCAAGGGTCTCGCCAGGCTCTATCAGACCAGCAAACCTGGTCTTTTTTTTCCAATTACTTAGTTTTGTTCCACATTGTCCTCCCACTTATCCAGGATCTCCTGCACAGATCCCCCCTCTGAGTGGTTGACAGTGGTAGCTGGGCACCATCTAGTTCTTCTGGTCTCATGGTCATATAGGCTGAGGATTCCACTAGTCCAAGGGAATCCTGGACTGTTTCCATGTATCTTTGATTTTCTTCAGTCTTCTTTGCTCTGGATGAGGAGAGACCCATTGTTGCATCTAGATGGCTGCTTGCAAGTTTTTAAGACCCCAGTCACTACTCACCAAAGTAGGATGTAGAACAATGTTTTTGTGTAGTATGTTGTGCCAATTGAGCTTGATGTCCCCTGTGAACTTTCTCTCTTTTGAGATAGGAAAGCAAAGATGGAGAAAGACAGATGCCAAGCCACATGAAGACTGACAAGGAACAAGGACCTTCCTCCAGAGCCAACAGAAAGAAAAAAACCTTCCCCTAGAAATGATGCTTGAACTTGGACTTTTAGCCTCCTAACTGAAAAAATAAATTTGTTTGTTAAAGCCACCCACTTGTGGTATTTCTGTAATAGCAACACTGGGTAACTAAGGCAGGGGGCAATGAATTTGTTAATGGTGATGGAATAATTTGGAAAAGTATAATGACAAAGGTTGTACAACATGGCGAATGTAATCAATGCCACAGAACTGTACATGCTGAAATTCTTGAATTGATGAAGGTTTTGTTATCTGTATTTTCACCACCAATAATAATGATAATAATAAAGACAAAAGTGTCAGATAATCTAGTGGAATAAACATTTTGTTGCTCTTATTGTTAGGTGTTGTCAAGTGGGCTCCAACTCATAGCAACCCTATGTACAACTGAACAAAACACTGCCCGATCCTGTGCCAGCCTCACAATCCTTGCCATACTTGAGCCCATCGCTGCAGCCACTGTGTCAATCCATCTCATTGAGGGCTGTCCCCTTTTTCGTTGACCCTCCACTTTACTAAACATGATAACATTCTCCAGATAATGCTCCCATCTGACAACATGACCATTCTTTCTTCCAAGGAGCATTCTGGCTGCACTTCCTCCAGGACAGATTTGTTCATTCTTTTGGCAGTCCATGGTACTTTCAGTATTCTTTACCAACATCGCAACTCAAAAGCATCAACTCTTCTTTGGTCTTTCTTATTCATTGTCCAGCTCTCACATGCATATGAGGTGACTGAAAATACCATGGTTGGGTTAGGTGCACCTTAGTCTCCAAAGAGACATCTTTGCTCTTCAACACTTTAAAAAGGTCTTTGCAGCAGATTTGCCCAGTGCAATACATTGTCTGATGTCTTGACTGCTGCTTCCATTGGTGTTGATTGTGGAACCAAGTAATATGAAATCTTTATCAATTTCAATCTTCTTTTCTCCATTTATTGTGATGCTGCTTATTGGTCCAGTTGTGAGGATTTTCTTTTTCTTTACATTGCAATGTAATCCATACTGGAGACTGAAGTCTTTAATCATCATCAGTAAGTGCTTCAAGTCACCCTCACTTTCAGCAAGCAAAGTATCATCTGCATGTCACAGGTTGTTAATGAGTCTTCCTCCAATCCTGATGCCATATCCTTCTTCATATAGTCCAGCTTCTCAGATTATCTGTTCAGCATACAGACTGAATGAAATGGTAAAAGGATACAGCCCCTCCTGATTTTAAACCATGCAGTATCCCCTTGTTCTGTTTGTACAGTCAATAAAACACAAGTAAACATATTTCTGGTATTCTTTGCTTTCAGCTAAGACCATCTTATATCAGCTATGATAGCCCTCATTCCACATCCTTTTCTGAATCCAGCTTCCATTTCTGGAAGTTCTCTGTCAATATACTGCTGCAACCATTTTTGAATTATTTTCAGTAAGATTTTACTTGCATGCAATATTAATGATATTGTTCAGTAATTTCCACATTCTGTGGGATCACCTTTCTTTGGAATGGGTACAAATATGGATCTCTTCCAGTCAGTTGGCCAGGTAGCTGTCTTCCAA
>NW_006921681.1:5343956-5358293 GCF_000298275.1 Orycteropus afer afer
GTGACAATGAATGCCATGCCATTCCTCTTCAATTTGTTACTCCTGGCATAGTGGATCATAAGGTTATCTGATTCAAAATGGCCCAAACTGGTCCATTTCAGCTCATTAATGCCTAGGATATCGATCTTTATGCATTCCATTTCATTTTTGACAATTTCTAATTTTTCTAGATGTATACTTCGTACATTCCAAGTTGCAATTATTAACGGATGTTCGCAGCTGTTTCTTCCTATTTTGAGTCATGCCACATCAGCTAATGGTGGTCCTAAAAGCTTTACTCCAATCATATCATTAAGGTTGGCTCTTCTCTGAGAAGGCACCACTTCCCCAGTTGTATTTTGAGTGCCTTCCAATCTGAGGGGCTCGTCTTCCAGCACTATCCTGGACAATGTTTGAGGGCTACTCAAGTTTCCCAGTAGTATATCAGACAGTGTTCCCCTGCTATTCATAAGGTTTTCACTGGCCAATACTTTGAGAAGTGGATGGTCCCTTCCTTCTTCCAAGTTTGTCCACCATGGGAGACCCTGCTGGTATTTGAAATACCAGTGGCATAGTCTCCAGTCTCACAGCAACACACACAACATGACAGTATGACAAACTGACGGACGAGTGGTAGAGTAAACATTTAGAGATTTTTAAAAAGAAGAATGTGGGTTTGATTGGTAGAGAGTCATTGTTTGAACTTGAGCACTGATGGCAACCATGTTGGGGCTGGAAGCCAGGTGGGAGGTATTTAAGTGGGAGGTGGTAAGAAGAGCTAGCATCACGAGGTTGATGGGAATGGAGTGGGAGGAATGGTCTAATAATCCCGTAAAGCAGGATTAACCAGACTCATAATTTATAGATATGAAGCAATGCATGCCTATCCAGAAAGAATATATATGTATGCATGTGCGTATGTATGCATGCACATATGTACATGCATACGTATACACATACATACAACACAAGTTTATTATACATATTACTGATATAAAAGATGTAAATAATAGTAAAACACAAAATACCTGACTGTAAATTCCATACAGCCAATTGATTCTTGTTGAACACTTCCGTTGACTTTTGCCAGTCTGTGGTATCTAAAGCCAACCTATGGCACAAGGATTGGGGGAGGTCACTGGGAAGGGAGAGGAGGAGAGTAGGTCAGGGTTGGGGCTGGTAATTGGGGAGTGAAACCAAATATACATGAACTATTGAATATAAAATAAATTCTGCTCTGTAAATTTGCACCCAAAGC
The DNA here is from genome assembly GCF_000298275.1 of Orycteropus afer afer. NCBI lineage: Eukaryota > Metazoa > Chordata > Mammalia > Tubulidentata > Orycteropodidae > Orycteropus > Orycteropus afer. Next base: position 5,345,194 of record NW_006921681.1, read on the forward strand.
AAAATATAAATAAACAAACAAAGTCAACCTGTGGTTGAAATTAGCAATTGAGAGTTGTTGTTGTTTGCCCTCGAGTTGGCCCCGACTCATAGCGACCCCTCCTTGGGTTTCCGAGGCAGTATCACTACGGAAGTAGGATTGCCCAACCTTCCTTCCAAGGAGTGGCTGGTGGGTTTGAACCGCCAGCCTTCTGGTTAGCAGTCAAGTGCCTTAGGCACTATGCTACCAGAGCTCCTTAGCAACTGAGAGTAGTTCTGCCAAATGATTTTTGGTTGTATTTTCATTTACCTTAACAGGAAAGATGAAAGTGAAACAAGGAAGACATAGAACACAAGATGGATGTTGGAACCTCATTGGTTGTCACTGACATGGGGCACATTCTGTGCTGAAACTGTTAATAGTTTCCAAACACTGGAAGAATATGGCCTTAATTAGTTCTGCCCTATGATACTACCTCTTCTCACAACCTCCCACTTACATACTTTTCCACCCAGTTTTCTGTCCCAACATAAATGGCTATCATTCCTGCTTAAGTTCAGAGACATAGCTTAAAAGTAATGCTTTGAAATTTAGTCAGTATTTTTCACACACAGGGAATCCAGCTGCCATTTGCAAGTGACTTCCATTACTTTCTTAAGTCTAGACCAGCAGTCTGGTAAACTATGGCTCTCAGTCCAAACCTGGCCCAAGGTCTGTTTTTTTTTTTTTTTTTTTTTTAATAAAGTTGTATTGGAACATAGCCACATCATTTACATATTATATAGGAGCCTTAGTGGTGCACTGGTTAAGCGCTCTGCTACTAACCTGAAAGGTCAGCAATTCGAACCCACTAGCCACTCTGAGAAAGACGTGGCAGCCTGCTCCCATAAAGATTTGCAGCCTTGGAAACACTATAGAGCAGCTCTACTCTGCTCTACAGTGTCTCTATGAGTTAGAATCAACTCAGTGGCAATGGGTTTGGGCTTGGTTTATGGCTTTTGAAGGAGCCTGGGTGGTGCAAGCAGTTTGCTAAGCTGTTATCCAAAAGGTTGGTGGTTTGAATCCACCTAGCAGCTCTGCAGAAGAAAAGACCTGAAGATCTGCTTTCATAAAGATTAGTCAAGAAACCCCATAGAGTAGTTCTGTTCTGGGACACATGGAGTGTCATGAGTGGGAATCAACCTCTTGCACAGCCAGGTTTTTCCCTTGCAGTATGACTGAGTGGGTTCAAACGACCAACTTACAGGTTAGTGAGAAAAAAAAAAAAAAAAACTGACTGCTGTAGAGTCGATTTGACTCATAGCAACCCCTCCTTCGGTTTCCAAGGTGGTATCTCTATGGAAGTAGATTGCCCAATCTTCCTTCCGAGGAGTGGCTGGTGGGTTTGAACCTCCAGCCTTCTGGTTAGCAGTCAAGTGCCTTAGTCACTATGCCATCAGAGCTCCTTTTAAGTTAATGGTCCAGTGCAAATCATTCATCCCACATAGGGACTTTGGAGGAGTACACTTTGATCCTAAAATCCTCAGGACTGCTGGCAGAAGCTTCCTTGAGGGAGGTCATGTGCAGGGGTTCTGAGAAAGGTGGAGGGGGCAGGGACATGGGCTAAAGCAGGTACCCAGGAGGCCCCTCTTCTCCAGCTTGTGACTCATACTGAGGGGAAAGCCAGCAGGGGCTGCCGATGGAGGAAGTGAGGACACCCACCCCAAGCAGAATCGGAAAGTTAGAAGGGTTGCCCTTTGCTTCTCCTGGAGCTGCCCGGGGCCAGGTTCAGACCTCCAGGATAAAAGTTTTATGTTTGCATAAAACATTGTTTGTGGTGGGGGTGCTCTGGGGCAGGGGATCAAGAATCCTCCCAGAGGCAAAGGGATAAATCAGAAAGCCTCCACCCCAATCCCTCCTGCACCCAGACTGGCAGAGCTGGTGCTAAGGTGCTGGAGTACTGGTAAGCTTAGGGGAACGTAACTGACAAAGAGCCATTCAGCTATCAGGAGCTCCACGCCTCTTGGAACTCACCTTGTTTTGGTATTTAATCCTCCAGAGAACTGAAACTAGAATTACCATGCAGGATTAGTCACTGGTGAGTACACTGGTCTCTGACACTGAATTCCCCAGCATTTGTCCCCATTCTGGGTGGCATTCTGGGTTTACACACCTCTCCACAGCACCAGGTCCCTGGGAGTTTTAAGCTCTGCCCAACTGGGGAACTTCTGTCATATGGCCCCAGAACCTTGCCCACCAGTTAGTGCTGGAGAGAACCTACATGTCACACCCAAATAGGAAAGATTCACTATAAAGCCATCAACTGATTTTCAAAGATCCTTTGCAAGCCTTCCCTGGCCACACTCTGCCACCAGACATCATTGGTTTGAAGGGCTAGACTGGAAAGGCCTTGATTTACTAGGCTGCTCATCATCTGTGCTGGTGCTGGGTTCCTGCACTTTCTCCTTCCCCAAAAAACTCACTCTTACTCCAGATTTTTTGGGGGTTGGCACTTGCTGAGAGGGAAACCAAAGAGGTCTCCCCTGCTTCTGTGCTGGTCTGCGGACTGTGGCCTATTGAAAGCCTTGAACATTAACATAACTCAAAACATGCTTTGCACAAAACCATCCTTCAACAATGTACCAATTGAGAAAAGTCTGGGGAGCAGGACAGGGAAGGACCCAATGGAGATCCAGCTGCAGTCTGTAAGAGCTCACAAGGCCCAGGGCTGCCTGGAGGGTCCTTCCCTGGAACAATGGGCACTCATTGTCAAGTGTGTAGGGCAGAGGGATGGGATGTGGGAGAAGGTCAAGGAGTCAGCCATGGGCCAGGCCACTAGGTCACAGTGTGGCATCAGCTGCAGAAGCAGAGAGGGTGTCCAAAGGACCTTTCAAAGACATGCTCACATTTGGCACCAGCTTCTGTTGCCTGGCTCTGGTGGGCACTGGGGGCCATTCTGTAATTACTCAGAGATGCCCTTCCCACCCAGCTGGGTGTTTGTCCTCAGAAGCAGTGATGGATCAGTGGTAGAATTCTTGTCCTCCATGAGAGAGACCCAGGTCTGATTCCCTAACAGTGCACCTCATGTACAGCCACCACTCACCTGACAGTGAGGACTGCATGTAGCTGTGATGATGAACAGGTTTCAATGGAGCTTCCAGACCAAGATGCACTAAGAAAAAAAGGTCTGATGATCTATTGCTGAAAATCAGTCAGTGAAAACCCTATGGATCATAATGGTCCGATTCACAACAGATCAGGGGCACCTGTATGGGGTCACCACCATAAGCCAGGTCTGACTCAAGAGACAGCCAATACTAGCAGAGAACCGACAGCCATGGGGTACTGTTCTTGCAATGGCTGTATTTGTCCCTCAGTCAGACCCTGCCTGCTCAGGACTATCCAGGATGGCCCAGCTCTGCCCTGTGGCCTTGTCACCAATCCCACAGACACTCTGGTTTTGGTTTCTCAAAAATAAACTCACTGCCATTGAGTCAATTCTGACTCATAGTGCCCCCTCAGCCACCAGCCCCATGGTAAGCCTTTATGGAAGTAGATTGCCCATCTATTGAGCAGCTGGTGGGTTTGAACTAACAACTTTCTGGTTACCAATCAAATGCCTTAGGCACAGTGCCACCAGACCTCCTTGGTTTTGGCTTAGAGACCTACTCATTTGGAATCCATATTTCACCTGTGAGTTCACTGTGTGGGAACTTCCCGCTCCCTGCAGGGCAGGGGTATTTATGCTGAACTTGGGACACCTTTTACTTCCTCCAGAACCCTAAGAGAAGCCTAGGGAGTGGGTTGGCATGTTGGCAAGGGGCACAGGACCATGTCTGTCAGGGATCATGCCACATCCACTCATACCTCCATGCAGGCTGGCTGGGCCAGGACTCTTCTGTCTGACACAGGAGATCACTCCACACCCTTGTCCTTAGTTCCCTCAATGCTCACTGGACATGCAGCCGAAGCCTGGGACAATGGCAGCCCCACAGGTGTGGCCACACAACCCCTACCCTGCTCAGCCATCACTCAAAAGGAGGTCCCCCACCTCAGCAGTGAATGGAAAGTTACATTCCCCAAGAGGCCTGCGTGGTTTCCTAGTTCCTGCTTACCACAAGGGAGATGACCCCACCCACAGCAGCTCCAGCCCCTCCCTTCTCTCAACACTGTCTTGGCTGGGAATTGTAAATAGATAGCCAAGATGCCCATCTAAGGAGTGTAAAAGGTGGGGGTCTACATTGTTGCTGTGTGGCCATCAAGTTGCTTCTGACTCATAGCAAACACACAGGACAGAGTAGAACTGCTCCACAGGGTGCTCCTGGTGTACTCTTCATGGAGGCTGATCAATATGTCTGTATCTTTCTCCAGCCGAACCTCAGGGCAGCTTCAAATCACCAACCTTTCAATTAGCAACGGAGTGCTCACATTGGTGCCACTAGGACTCGTTGGGGATCTGTATTATGTTACTTCAATAGCTACGATGTGGTAGAAAGGGACTTCCTAAATACAACCTCTCCTCATTCATTGAGGTAGGTTAGGTCCCAAAGACCAGGACAATATGTGAAAATGGAGGATGCCCACATCAGATTACAAAATGGAGGATGACCACATCATTACATAACTGCCAAACCACTGAGAATCACGGCCCAGCCAAGTTGACACATAACCTTAACCATCACAGCCAGTGTTACTCTCGCCTCGCACCTCAGCACTCTTCAGTGCCAGGTGTAAGTTGTTAATGCACAAAACAGATTTTTCACTGTGGTCGTAAACATGAAATGTCGGAAAACAAGATAATTGGTAAGTGAGGAGCAGGTGTACACTGTTTTCTCTTGAATATTTTCACACAACCATTGACTCCAACTCATAGTGACCCTATAGGACAGGGGAGAACTGTCCCAACAGGGTTCCCAAGACTAAATCTTTACACAAGTAAACTGCCATATCTTTTTTCCACAGAATAGCTGGTGAGTTCAAACCACTGACCTGGCAGTTATCAGCCAAGTGCTTATCCACTCAGCCACCAGGGCTCTTCCACACAAGCTTCAAAGACAATAAAACCCCCCAAAATTCACTTCCACATGCTGTCAGAATCAACTGGTGCTAAAAACCTTTGGGGGAAAGTTTGAGCAGGTTCTTTTTCCATAAAGACAACAGCCAAGAAAACCCTTTGGGGTGAGTCTACTCTCTCACTTGGGGTGGCTATACATTGAAATCTACTGGACGGCACCTTACAACAACAGGATCTTTATATAGTCTCAAATAGCTCCCAATGAGGTATCTATTCATTACAAAGGGAAAAATAGTAACTTTACAGTGCAGAAACTTGATAGGCATCACCTTAACCAAGTGGTCAAAGTTAACATTACCAGTAATGGAATCTATCAAAGTGCCACTTGACAGATGCACAGAAAGAACAGTACATGCTACTCCTGCCAAGAGTGCACAACCTGAATGCAATCATGCGGAAATGCTGGAACGACCCAAACCCAGGACGTTCCACAAAATAACTGCACCCACCTATATTCTCCAAACTGTCAATGTTACAAAACACAAAGACAAAATTACAAAACTGAAGGCATGAGCTGGGATTATCTTTTGCTAGAAGAAAAATATTGAGATGATGGATTAAATATCAATATATTCCAAAAATTATAGTATTGCTCAGTGTTATTTCCTGCTTTTGGCAAGTGTATGTGATACATCTCTTGGAAAGATACATAGATGTATTTAGGGGTAAGGGGGCATCAAGTCAGCAACTTACTCTCACTTGATTCAGGAAAAGAAAGATAAAGCTAACATGGCAAAATGTTAACATTTTGGAGATATGAAAAATTCAAAATAAATGATTATCAAACTGCATTTCAATTAAAAAAAAAATTACTGTCAAGACCAAGAGAGAAGGTAGAATTACAAAATGGGTACTGAACTTTGAGCCAGTCAACACTGGGTTCTAATCTTGAGCCTCCCACTAAGGTATGTGGCCTTGGACAAATCATGGCTCTTCTTAGAACTAGTCTCTGAGGCAATGAATGGAGGGAAATCACCCTACCCTGTGGTGATCAAATGAGCTAATGAAGGGTTAGTACATTGCAAACCATAGAGCCAGATGAAGCTCATGATGAAATACACCTCCTCCTCCTCACTTACTGACAATCTTTTCATCCAACATTTTGTATTTACAACAACTTTGAAAAAATTCTCAGGTGGTGCCTCTGATGGTCTGGGCCCCATGTGGGACTGCCATCCATGGGCTACCTCAAACTATATACCGGAGGCCCCAGTGGTAACCATGCAAGGGACAGCAGCCAACCAGATGTGGGATGCCTTCTCCCATTCATCCACAACATCTCAGTCCAGCCACAGAGAGCACAGGGCAAAGACAGGACAATATGAGGTTGTGGGCTGGCAGGGGAGGCCAGGTGAGAGCCCAAAGGTGCTGGAGAGGTCAGTCGAGGGGAGGTGAGAAGGGTGGAAGAGAGAAGGGGCCATGCAGGTTGTGGGGCCAGGGCAGATAGAGGATGAGTGGCATCGCTGCCTAGGGTTAGCGGCGGGAGATGGAAACACACAGCCACTGCTACCTCTGTGGGCTCCATGGTGGTGCAAAAGGGGGGCCCATGGCACCACACACATCCAGAGATGGACTTGGGGTACCTGATGGGTAGGGAGTGACCAGGGCAGGGGGGATACTGGCACTGAAGACAGGTCATAGCCCATGACGATCACTCACATAATGCTGATTTCATGTAACAACCTGGTCTTCGGAACCTAACCATGTCCATAAGTGAGGAGTTGTTGTTGTTGTTACTTGCCATCAAGGCAGTATCATTATGGAATTAGATTGCCCAATCTTCTTTCCGAGGAGTGGCTGGTGGGTTTGAACTGCCAGCCTTCTGGTTAGCAGTCAAGTGCCTTAGGCACTATGCTACCAGAGCTCCCAAGTGAGGAGTAGATGTACAAATTTCCTGAGGATAAAATCTAAGCTGCTCTTCTTCTCCAGTGAGGAAAAAAAGGTCGGTTTAAATGGAACCCTTCAAAACTCAGTGCGTTTTAATAGGAAGGGCCCTAAGGAGCTATGGGAACCTGTGCATACACACATCTCCCTCCTCTTTTTACTTGGTTGTATAAAAAAATGGTTGCATGGATGTCTGACCTCCTTTAACTTCATGAGGGAGGAGAATCACCATCAGCAGCTTCAGCCCAAGGCTCATTCCTAGAGGTAGAAGTCCGACATGCTTCCTCTCTCCAACCTTCTTACCAGTTCTGACACCAACCTCCCAGGCACTCTCTATTTCTTGGCAGAGTTCGATAATTTGTTACAATGGCTACAGAGAACTCACAGACAATTCTCATGGATTATGGGGTTTATGAGGGAAGTAACAGGTTACAACTCAGAGGCAGGAAAGATTTAGGATACGGTTCTTCTGTCAGGACAGCTTCTTCTCAGCTGTGCCTGCAGGCAGGCCTCACTCTGGCCTTCAGCCTCTCATCCCTTGGCCCCTCGGCCTGGCCCACCCTCTGCCCTGCTCAGACAAGTGGACAAAGTTCTTTACCTCCACTGATAAGTGCCCAGAGGCACACACTACGTCAGTAAGCCTCCTGCTTGAAGGCACCCAGTTCTCTTGCTCTCTCAGTCCACAAGTGCCGAGACACCATACTATACCAGCAAGCCTGCCTAAAGGCACTCGGCCTTTTCACTCTGTGGGTCAGTGACCCTAGCTCTACCAAGTACCCACAGGCACTTTACTCCGCCAGCAAACTCCCTGCCCAAAGGTGCTCAGCCTTCTTGATCCGTGGGCCAGGAGGCACACTGTGCCATCTCCTACCAGTCTCCTTGTTCTGCTGCCTCTGCTGCCACTACTTCTCAATGTCTCTCTCAATGCTTCCCTCTAGCTCCTTCTCAGTATTACAGCTCTCAGTCGCCTAGATCTAGGAGGTTCCCAGCACAGAGACCCAAGGTCCAAAGGATGTGTTCCAATCCCATCTCTTCTTCTTGGTGGTAGTGGTCCCCTTCATGCTTTAGGATCATTGGCTCTCTTTTAAGCCTAGCAGGACGGCAAAACTGATCAATCCCCTTGTTAGGGTTCCATATACCTTATTTGCATAGTTTCACCCCCACAAGGGTTCTATGCACCTTGTTTGGATGGTCCCACCCCCCACAAAAGTGCCATGCATCTAATTTGCATAGCCCCACCCAATCATTTCAAACCAAACCAAACTCACTACCACTGAGTTGATTCCAACTCACAGCGATCCCCTTTGGGTTTCTGAGGCAGTAAATCTTTACGGAAGTATTGCCTTCTGAGGAGTGGCTGGTGGATGTGAACCACCAACTTTCTGGTTAGCATCAAATGCCTTAGGCACTACACCACCAGAGCTCCTTCCCTAATCATTTAGTGGGAGTTGTAAGACCATGGCTAAAAAGGTCACATAAAAGCAGTCCTTCACACTGCAATTACAATGTTTTACAGATGACTTTTTTCACCTAACATTTTATTGTAGTATTTTAAAAATACAACTAATAGTGTTCACAATTAATATTTAACATTGCTGTTGCTGTTATGTGCCGTGGAGTCGGACCCGACTCATAGTGAGCCCTCCTTGGGTTTCCGAGGCGATATCACTACGGAAGTAGATTGCCCAATCTTCCTTCCAAGGAGTGTCTGGTGGGTTTGAACTGCCAGCCTTCTGGTTAGCAGTCAAGTGCCTTAGGCACTTAGATATATAATATTTCAAGGAAGGGGCTATAACTTACTGTTAGTCTACTGTTGGACATTTGGGTTGTTTTTAAATTCTTAATATTTTAATAAAGCTATCACAAACTCCTTTGTACATACAACTTTGTACATATTTTGGATTATCTCCTTAGACTAGATGCCCAGAAATAGGATTACTGGATCAAGGGTATAAACCAAATACTTTCTCGAAAGATTATCCCAATTTACATTGCCAATAATAATGTAGGAAAACACCAGCTTCACCAGTACTTATTACATTAGTATTCTGCCTAATATTTTTCTTCAAATTTAATGAAGAAATGGCACTTCATTGTTATAACTTGTAGGGTTTTTTTTTTTTAACTATTAATGGGCCTAATCTTTTTCCCCAAGGAGTTCTGGTGGTGCAGTGATTAAGTGGCAGGCTTACCTGGCCCCCAGAGTGAGAAAGCGGAGTGTCCTTGGGCAAGATGCTTGCTGGTGGAGTGGGATGCACCTAGGTGTACCTATCAGCGGAGCTAAAAGAGCTTTGTAACACTTGTCGGAGCAGAGCAGAGGCCAGGCTGAGAGGCCACGGGCCAGAAAAGCATGCCTGAGGGCACAGCAGAGAGGAGACTGTCCTGATTGAAGAACTGTATCCTAAGCGTGATCTTGAATTGCTGCCTGTTACTTCCCTAATAAACCCCACAATCCATGAGAACTGTCTGTGAGTTCTCTGTAGCCATTGCAACAAATTATTGAACTCTGCTAAGAAATAGAGAGTGCCTGGGAGGTTGGTGTCAGAACTGGTAAGAAGGTTGGAGAGAGGAAGCATGTCGGACTTCTACCTCTAGGAATGAGCCTTGGGCTGAAGCTGCTGGTGGTGATTCTCCTCCCTCATGAAGTTAAAGGAGGTCAGACATCCATGCAGCCATTTTTTTTATACAACCAAGTAAAAAGAGGAGGGAGACGTGTGTATGCAGAGGTCTCTTTCATGAAGTCAGAGGAGGGCCGTGGAAGGGACAGCTGGTGTCAGAATTAGTAAAAAAGTTGGAGGGTAGCAGTATGTCTGGCCTTTTAGGAATGAGCCTTGGGCTGCTGATGGTGACTGTTTCCCCCTCATGAGAGTGGAGAAGGTCAGAAGATGCCAACTCCATGTCGTTTTTGTACAAACCAACAGGTTGGTGATTCAAATCCACCCAGAAGTGCGTGGTAATGTGTTTCCTAAAGCTCACAGTCTTGAAAACCACACAGAGAAGTTCGTTGTTATGAGTCGGAATTGACTCAACAGACAACTAACAACTACTGGTCAATAAATAAACTTGTTCTACAGGATTTACCCTATACCCTTTGACTAGTAAAGTCTAACCAAGTATGAACTCATGCAGTGGGTCTGAGGGAGAAAGACCTAGTGATCTGATCTCACAGAGACTGTCACTATTGTTTTTAGGTGCCGTCAAGTTGGTTTCAACTCACAGTGACCCTATGTACAGAATGAAACACTGCCCGGTCTTGCACCATTCTCACAACCATTGTTATGTTTGAGCCCACTGTGTTGATCCAACTCACTGATGGTCTTCTCCTTTTTCACTGACTCTCTACTTTACCAAGCATGATATCCTTCTCCAGGGACTGGTCCCCCTGATAACATGTCCAAAGTAAGTAAGACAAAGTCTCACCATCCTCGCTCCTAAGGAGCATAATGGCTGTATTTCTTCCAATAGATGTGTTTGTTCTCTGGTAGTCCATGGTATATTCAATATTCTTTCCCAACACCATAGCTTAAAAGCATCAATTCTTCTGTCTTCCTTATTCATTGTCCAGCTTTCACATGCATAGGAGGTGACTAAAAATACCATGGCTTGAGTCAGGTGCATCTCAGTCCTCAAATGACATATTTGCTTTTTTAATACTTTAAAGAGGTCTTTCGCAGCAGATTTGCCCAATGCAATATGTTGATTTCTTGACTGCTGTTTTCATGAGTGTTGACTGGATTCACGTAAAGTGAAATCCTTGACCTGTAAAGATTAGTCTACAAAACCCTATGGGGCGGCTACTCTGTCAAATGGGCTCACTAGGAGTCAAAAATTGGCTTGAAGGCACCTAGCAACATAACAGCAGCAGAGTCTGAGTACTAACTTCTGACAGAGAACTCCAAGGATAAATTGTCAAACTCACTCTCTAGCTTGGATACAGGTAATTTTCTTTTTTCTTAAGCCGTTGGGTGGATCACATTCAACAGACAGGATGAACAATTCTTTTTATGTCCAGAAAGGGATACAGAGTTTCCTAGGAGGCCTTTCCTAAGCAGAGCAGAAAACATCCTGAGAGTCCCTGAGAAGTGAACAGAACTACTGAACTACTGACTCAGGTTTCTTAGGAAATCTGTCATTTCTACAAATAATTATGCCAGGTTCTCCTGATCATCTGAAAAGCATATTGTAGGAAAGGAGAGTGAAGAGGTTCTTGGCAAAGAAAGGTCAAGTCTGGACTCCTCCAGCACATGGGCATGAAGCTGTGCACACAGGTGTATCTGCTACCCATACCCAGCAGCCCTGCCAAGGAGGAGTCTTTGAAGCAGCTCCTAGTTGTGTGGGATGCTCCAAGGAGGGGAAAGGTAGCCCTGTTTCTGCTGACCCCTGCAGCATTTGCAGCACTGCTAGAATCACAAAACTGTCATCCTGACTTCAACAGCAGAGAAGCAGGTCACTTGGTTTCCCACGGATCAGCTGGCCCCCATTCAACGGCTCCAAGAGCTGGGGTCAAATGACTCTTTTGAGCTTGTGACCTCATCATTGTGACACCCAGGTGACCTGTCTCTACCCAAGTGCTGACTGTCCTTTCAGTCCTTTGGAAAGTACTCAAGGTTTTTAATAGAAGGGACCTATAATTAGGACAGTAGTCAGGGCTCTTAACTGGGGGAAATGAGTCCTAAGATTCCTGCCTGTTCCTCACATACACCAGGAGATTCTGGCATCTTGAAAGCTGGCATCTTTTCTTTTCTTTTTTAAATTAGTATTTAAAAAACCATGTATATAAAACATTTGCCAAATCCACATTTTTCAGGTATACAATTTAGAGATTCAATTACATTAATCACGTTGCGCAATCATCACCCATGATCATTCCCAGATTTTGTATCTTAAGGCCTCCAACCTTTTCCCCTGGGTGAGGGTTCCCTGATCAGGTGCTTCACCTGCCCTGCAGGGCAGGGCCAAGCCCGGGTTTTCCCTCCTCTGGGAGAAACTCTAGGCAGATTGCAGCCCTCTTCTAAGCAGGCCTCCGCCACTCGTCTTAGAGTAGTTCTGAACTCTAGAAAGCCAAGATCACCAAGAACAGAAATACAAAGAGGCCTAAAGTCTAGAGGTGAACAAAGAAAAATGAAGAAGAAAAACAGAGAGAAAGACAGAGACAGAGAGAGTCTCTTGTACATTTCATAGCTTAGGCACTACATTTTGCTGCCCTGGGAGTGGCTGAACGCGCCACACCCACCGTGTGTGGCTAGAGAGGTGGCATCGGATTGGGAGCAGCCTGGCTCTGCGTCCTGGGGCACCCACCTACTCAACTCTCAGCCTGGGGACAAGCGCGTCTCTCTCTCATTAGGCAAAAGAGATAATTGGCGTTCAGTGAAGCAGAGGCAAGAGGGCACAGAGTGTCCTCATTAACTCCTCGGGGCAGCCTCTGCGCGCAAGCACTGCCCCCTCACCTAGCATGGGGCTGAGCTGAGCGGTCACCTCGCTCTGGGAAGTTGAAGGCTGGAGCAGGAAGAGAGGGGTGCCCTCTGCGGCGACGCTCGCGGCATACGCTGCAATGAGCAGCTCCTTCAGGGCTGTCCTCTGGGCACGGAGCAGTCACTGCTCCAGGGCATCCAATCCCGGCTAGGCCACCTTTGGCTCCGGGGAGGTGTGGCCGCCGGCGGGGGGCGCTTTCTACAAGAGAGGTCCGGCGGGGTCCAGGCGGGGCTGCACCAGAGCGGGGGCCTAGAGGGGAAGCAGCGCCGCCGCCACCCACCTGACGACGTGGAAGGTCCAGAGCAGGCGGCCGGACCGGGGCCCCTGTGCGCTGCGCACGATGCTGAGGTACAGGTAGAGAGCGATGGCCACGGTCCAGAAGAAGGAGCTGGTGTTGGCGAAGGTGGAGAGCGCGCCCTGCAGCACGCAGTCCCACGAGGACCCCGAGAAGTCCTTCAGCACTCCGTAGAAGTAGGAGACGGCCGAGAGCAGGTCGGCCAGCGACAGGAAGAGCAGCAGGCGCCGCGCCTGGCTGCGCAGGTCTGGCCACAGAGCGTGCGTGGCCACCAGCAGGCCCGAGCCGAGCGCGGAAAGCGCGCACGACAGCAGCACCACTGCGCGCTCCGACGGCACCAGCACTGTGGGCGGCACTGGCGGTGGCATTGCCGGGGGCTGGGGGGAAACCCCGAGCGGGAAGGGGCCGTAGCGCCGA
>NW_006921681.1:5358421-5361138 GCF_000298275.1 Orycteropus afer afer
CACGCCCCACCCCTGCGTCCCCGAGGCCAGCCTCTGCGTCCTTCCCGCCCTGCATTGGCCATGTCCCGCCCACACACACCACCTCCAGCCGCACGCCCCCCACGTCTCGACCCGCAACCTCGGGAGTGTCCCCCGACGCGCCCACGTCCCGCCCCCACCCTCCGCCCCGCGGCCTCACACTCCGCTGTTTCCTAAGGTCCCCGCTACCCGTGCTCTGCTCGGACAACCGGAACATCCTAGGCCGCGTAAGTGTGGAATGGGGCGTGAGGGGTCATCGCTTCCTTCGGTACCAGAAACTCTACAGTGTAATCCTCACTCCTTAAGCCGAGATCATCACAGCGTTCACAGTGTTTATTTTAAGGTTGTCACTGTTTTAGGAAGGGGGCGGTTCAGTTTTTCTTACAATGAGTATATGCGACTTTCTTTTTAGTGGATCTGATTTTTGAAATTAAACATTAGTTCCCAATTTACAGTTTTTGTTTTATATTTTTTATTGAATTATATTTCAAACTGAACAACCAAACCCACTGCCATCCAGTCGATTCCGACTCATAGCGACCCCTATAGGACTTCCAAGGCTGTAAATCTTTACGGAAGCAGACCGCCCCATCGGTCTGCCCAGGAGTGGCTGGTAGGTTCGAACCGCTTATCTTTTGGTTAGTAACAAGATACAAGATACTCTAACCCTATATACCATAAAATCTGCCTATTTAAGTGTTTGTATAATTCTGTGGACTTTAGTATATTTGCAAAGTTGTGCAACCATTAACCCTAATTCTGGAACATTTTTATAACTGCAAAAAGAAACCCCATAGTGCCTAAGGCATTTGACTACTAACCAGAAGGCTGGCAGTTCAAACCCACCAGCCAGTCCTGGGAAGGAAGACTGGGCAATCTACCTCAGTAGAGATACAGCCTCGGCAACCCAACGAAGGGTCTCCATGAGTTGGAATCAACTCCAGGGCAGTGAGTTTGGTTTGAGTTTTACACATTAGCAGTCACTCTCCGTTCCTCCTTTTCCCCAGTCTTTGGTAAAGTGTTAGATCTCACATAGATCTTTGATCCATTTCTGAGTTAATTTTTGTCTATGGTGCAAAGTAGGGGTCCAATTTCATTCTTTTATGTGTGACTATCCAGTTGTCCAGGAGCGCTGGTAGCATAGTGCCTAAGGCACTTGACTGCTAACCAGAAGGCTGGCGGTTCAAACCCACCAGCCACTCCTTGGAAGGAAGGTTGGGCAATCTACTTCCGTAGTGATACTGCCTCAGAAACCCAAGAAGGGGTTGCTATGAGTCGGGTCCAACTCGATGGCACATAACAACAATAACAACATCCAGTTGTCCCAGCAATTAATTGTCTTGGCACTCCGGTTGAAAATCAATTGACCATAAATTTCAGGATTTATTTCTGGACTCCCAAATTTTTTATGCCACTGACATGTACCACACAGTCTAGACTAGTGTAGCTTTGTAGAAGTTTTGAAATCAGGAAGAATGAGTTCTCTAACTTTGTTCTTCTTTTGGCTATTCTGGGTCCCTTGCACTTCCACATGAATTTTAAAATTAGCTATCAGTTTTGCAAAAAAGCCTCTTGGGATTTTGGTAGGGATTGCACTGAATCCTTAGAGCAATTTAGGGAGTATTGCTGTCTTAACAATATTTAGTCGTCTTGTTAGTGCCATTGAGTTGGTTCGACTCGTAGTGACCTGTGTATAACAGAAGGAGACGTTGCTAGGTCCTGCACGTCCCCACGCTATGTTTGAGCCCATGTTGCAGCCATCCTGCATTGGTCCCTCTCATCGAAGGTCTTCCTCTCTTTTGCTCACCCTCTTCCTTACCAAGCACCATGTCCTTCTCCAGGGACTGGTCCCTCCTGATAACATGTGAGAAGTCTTACCATCTTCACCTCTAAGGTACATTCTAGCTGCACTTCCCTAAAGACAGATTTGTTCTCCTGGCAGTTCATGGTATAGTCAGTATTCTTCACCAGCACCACAATTCAAAGACATCAATTCTTCAGCCTTCCTTTTTCATTGCCCAGCTTTCTTTCAGTGATGTTTTATACTTTTCAGGATACGTTATATTTGAGTTTGCATTTGATTAATAAAAGGCTAGATTCTCTTTGTCCACCTACCTTTTAAAAACGCTGTACTATGAAATATGCAAACTGAAAAAAGCATAAAATAAAATATACATTTTAATGAATAATTATAAAGCAAACATCCATAGAACAGAAAGTATTACATTGCCATCACACCAAAGGTCTCTCCCTAAGTCCCTTTCTTTGCCTTAGTAATTTCCCAGCTTTTTTTCCCCCTAGTCACCCATATTTGCACTGCTAACCAAAATAGTGACATCTTTGCTCTTTAACACTTTAAAGAGATCTTTTGCAGCAGATTTGCCCATTGTGATATGTCATTTAATTTCTTGACTGCTGCCTCCGTGGACATTGGTTGTGGATCCAAGTAAAATGAAATCCTTGACAACTTCAGTCTTCTCTCCATTTATCATGATGTTGCTTATTGGTCCAGTTGTGAGGATTTCTGTCTACTTTATGTTGAGGTGTAATCCGTACTGAAGGCTGTAGTCTTTGATCTTCATCAGTAAGTTCAAGAATGCAAGTGCAGAGGAGGCGGGGCAAGATGGCGGACTAGGCAGAAGGATTGCACAGACCCTCTTCAACAAAGAAAAGGGAAACCAATTAGCATAGACGCAGAG
>NW_006921681.1:5368708-5395990 GCF_000298275.1 Orycteropus afer afer
TGTTGATGAAGAATACTGAATATACCATGGACTCCAGAAGAATGAACAAATCTATCTTGGAAGAAGTATAGCCAGAACACTCCTTAGAAGTTGTCTCTCTGACTTTGGCCATGTTATTAGAAGGGACCAGAAGCTGGAGAAGATATCATGCTTGGTAAAGAAGAGGGTCAGCGAAAAACGGGGAAATTTAACAAGATAGACTGACACAGTAGCTGCAACAGCAGGCTCAAGCATGGTAATGATTGCGAGGATGGTGCAGGACCAAGCAGTGTTTTGTTCTGTTGCGCATAGTCAGAACGAACTCAGAGGCTCCTGACAACAATAACAACAACGCTATGAGTTGGAATCGACTCAACGGCAATGGGTGTTAAAATATACATAACATCAATTTTGCCATTTTAACCACTTTTAAGTATACAATTCAGTGGCATTAATTATATTCACAATGGGGTGCAACCATCAAATCTTATTTTTCAATCTGAAAAAAAGTTACTGAAAACAATTCTCAGCACTCTGAGCAAACATACAGACAATTAACAGTTGCTTTCACTCCAAGTCACTTCGGATTCTTCATAAGTCCCCTGACCTTCTGCGAAGTCCTCAGACCATAAACAAACCTCAGCTAAGAATCCTGTCAGTGAAGCCTCTCAGCTTTTTACTAGTGTGAAAGGTTTTAAGCTTGGATTTTGCAACCAGTCCTGGGCTTCAGCTTGTGGTTGGGCAAAAGCGCCCGACTGGACTCCCCACCCAGATGGTGCATCATTTAACTCTCAGGGTGTCTGGGGAGGAAAGGGGGTGGGAGAGACCTTCTGGCAATCTGCTCAAGCCTGACTGCACTTTTTTTGGTTTACTGAGATTAAAGGACTTTGCCCACCTCCTCAGGTGAGCAGATGGTTGTTTGACAGGCAGTTGAGACCAGGAGATTGCTTGATTTTCTTTGTCTTTGTGGTGCAATGAATCACTTGGTATGGCTTTTCTAGCCATGGTCTTTGTGACTCCCACCAGATTACTGGGTGGGACCATGCAAATAAGGTGTATGGAACTCTAATGTGGGGCTTGGTTGGTTTTGCTGTCCTGCTGGGCTTAAAATGAGCCCTCCTAGAGGCAGAGGGTGGGATCTCACTGCCATCAAGAGAGAATAGCTGGAGGTGGAGTGGAGCAGAGAGCATCCTTAGACTCACTGCACTGGACCTCCTTGACAGAGACGTCCCACAGAGACAGCAGCAGTGGAACCAAGAGGCAGGAGACAGAGCAGCGGGCTTGCTGCCCCACGGAGTGCGAAAGCTGAATGCCCTTGGGCAGGAAACTTGCTGGTGGAGTGAGGTGCACCTGTCAGCAGAGGTAAAAGAGCTTTGTAACACTGGCTTAAGCAGGGCAGAGTCCAGGCTGAGAGGCCAAGGTCCAAAGAGGCATGTCTGAGGGCATAACAGAGGGGAGACTGTCCTGATTGAATTGTATCCTGAGCCTGTTCCTGAGCCTGAATTGTAGCCTGTTACTTCCCTAATAAACCCCATAATCGTGAATATTGTCTGTGAGTTCTGTGTGGCCACTGGAACAAATTATTGAACCCAGTAGAGAAGTATTGAGTGCCATGGGAGGGATGGTTGGTGTCAGAGTTGGTAAAAAGGTTTGGAGGATGACAGCATGTTTGGCCTCATAGGAATAAGCCTTGGGCTGCTGATGGTGATTCTTCTCCCTCTTGTGAAGTTAGAGGAGGGCAGAAGATGCCGCCTCCATGACCTTTTTGCAGTCTTGGAAAGCAACATTCAAAGAACTTTCATACTTCCCACTACTAGGGAAAAAAATCCAAGACAAACTTGGGAATGACATGCAATGATACCACTTTGAATTACTTAAATGTAAACAATTCCCTGGGTGGCACCAATGGTTTAGCACTCAGCTGTTAACAGAAAGGTTAAAGGTTCGAGTCCACCCAGAGGCACTTCGGAAGAAAGGCCTGGTGATTTACTTCCAAAAAATCAGCCCCTGAGAGCCCCATGGAGCACAGTTCTATTCTACTCACACATGGAGTTGTCACAAATCAGAGTTGACTCAAGGGCAATTTTTTTTTTTAAAGCAATTGACTGTAGCTAATATCTGGTAGCATAATGGTTAAAGCATTCAGCTGCTAATCAAAAGGTTGACAGTTTGAACCCACCAACTGCTCCACAGGAGAAAGATGAGGCAGTCTGCTTCCATAAAGATTTAGAGACTTGGAAACTCTAAGGGGCAGTTCTGCTCTATCCTATATGGTCACTATGATTCAAAATCGACTCAGTGGCAGTGAGAGGGAGCTCACGTTGCTCACATGGGTTCAGGCATCAAACGGGAGGTGAGAATCACAACTCCCAAGTTGCTAGGTGATAGGAAGCTGCAGGTGTCTCACTTTCACCCAGGGGGACTGCCACCAAAGGGAGCTAGGGACTCCTAATGCCACAAATCATGGCAGAGTTCCCGGGGCTCTGTCTTTTCCTACCACTGTGGCTGCTGGTCCTCTGGGGAGGTGGACCAAGAGAAACCCAGGCTCCCAGCTGCCTCCAGTGGGTCCTTACCCCTGTGGAATGCCATGCCCTAGGAGCACACTTTTTATTTCTGGTCGTTCCATCCTCCCACTCGATCCTCCTGGCAGGGAGAACTGGTAAAGAAAGCACATGGATTCCTCTTTTGACCTGAAGTCGTTTCTCTAGTGACTGTGCCAAGACAGCTGGCAGTTGTCTGCTGCTCCCTGCCCGGTGTATCATGAGGCTTCCCCTGCACCCCCATTGTCTGACTGCAGAATTAGACGCCTGGACCCAGAAAAGCCTCCTTACTGTGGCTAGTGGCCCCAGAAACAGTCAGGTTTGGGGCTCTTCCTGTTTCCACTTAGCCCAGGAGCTGCCACAAGATTCTCCTCCTTGACATCCATAACGGCTGACGGTTTGGCATCTCTACTCTAGCCCTCAATGACTCTCTGAGCTCCACCTCAACCTACATAACAAGCCACGTGATGTTGAGAACTAGAATGAAAGAGGAACTTTCCCCAGGTTTTTGGTTGAAACATGGGTTTGTCACCTTTCCTGTTCCCTGTTTGAAGGTGAGTATGACACAGGCCTTGCCCACGTCACCATTTAGGAGCTTGTCTTCCCTCTTCCCACCCATTCTATGGTGAGAACAGCCTGGAAGAGGAACCTGGCCCAGGTGGGCCCCCTTCCAAACTCCCCCACCCCCAGCATCCCCAGAGGAAGTTGGGCAACCCACAGGCATGTTTGCCACCGTTTGGCCAACCAGATGATAGCCCAGGAAAAGCCTGGCACCATGTTGCTGCATCAGGGGCTGTCCTCTTAAAAGGACCCTGTCATCATCCTCAGATTTTCCTACAGGTCTTAGGAGGGGTTAGCAGAGGTGTATCTAAGGCATGGCAAGCATGGCGCATGCCTGGGGTGTCAATGAGCAGTTTCTATTCACCAGCAACGTTTCCACTGCCAGCTGTGAGTTGTTATGTGCTGTCAAGCTGCGCAAGCAGATTGCCCAACCTTCCTTCCCAGGAGTGGCTAGGGGGTTGAACTGCCAGTCTTCTGGTTAGTAGTCTAGTGCCTTAGGCACTATGCTATCAGAGCTCCCACCAGCTGTGAGAGATCAGAGCAAATTAAAACTAAGTGCCAGTGGGAGGGCCCTATTTTCTACAGATAATGCCTCTGGGTGTTAGGGGTTGAATTGTTGAAATCCTGTGCTGCCTCTCCCGCCCTCCCGCCGCCCCGCCCCATGAAAATGCCCTTATTTGGAAATAGGGGCTTTGCCTATGTGATCAAATTATGATTAGGGTCGTCAATGACTAGGGTCCTTATAACAAGATGAGAAAGACACAGAGACAGACACACACAAGGGGAAGTCAGCCATGTGACAACAGAAAGACTGGAGTGATGCAAGGAATGTCAAGGATTGCCAGGATCCACTGGAAGCTGAGAAGAGGCAAGGAAGGATCTTCTAGAGCCTTCAGGCAGAGCGTGGCCCTAATTTTGGAGTTTTAGCCTCCAAAAGTGAGAGTATACATCTTGGTCCTAAGCCACCTGGTTTGTGGTACTTTTTTATAGCAGCCCAGGAAACTTACTAATAGGGATATGTTTAAACTCTCCCCTTCACCTTAGCCTTCTCCGTCCCCACCCCAGACTCGGAAGGCTGTTACTCCCAGTTTGCTGTGCCCCAGCCCACCTGCCCACACACACCCTGTCGACCTGGCCCTCGCTGCACCACCTATCCCAGCTGCCTCAGTAACGCAGGGCCACCTGCTGGAGGGAGAGCCAAGGTTCTACAGGGACAGGGCTCCATCCTCTATGTCTCTGCTCAGAAACTTGCTTTGCAAGCAGGACTGACTGGCTTAAAATATACTGCTGGTAGCAGAAGCAAGGTTTTAAGACAGAGTGGAAGACCTGCATCCTAGCCCTGCCCCTCTCTGCCCTGGCCATGTGTGGTAGGCAGAATTCTAAACATTCCTGTCCTCCGATGATTTGATCAAACACTAACCTAGGGATTGCTGTGAGGGGGTTTTGCAGATGTGAAGTTCCAAGGCAGTTGACCTTTAGATGCAAAGATTACCTGGGTTGGCCTGACTCAATCAGGCAAGCCCTTTAAATGCAGAACCCACCCCCCACCCCCACCCCACTCCGCTTTGACGCTTTGACGAATAGAAGAGGAAGTCAGAGGGATGTGAAGTGTCAGGAGATTCAGAGTAAGGATCCTGCTGACACAGTGCAAGGTTTGTGAGGAGGAACCACGAGCAGCCTCGAGGAGGTAAGAGGGACCTCTGGCCAACAGCCAGGAAACAGGGACCTCAGTCCTACAACCGCAAAGAGTTGAATTCTGCCAACAACCTGAATGTGCGGAAGCTGATTCTTCCCCAGAGCCTCAGCTAAGAACTCAACCAGCCACCCCCATGAGCATGAGACCCTGAGCAGAGAACCTAGTTGAGCCGTGACAGACTTGTGCCCTACCTACGGAAACTGGGAGATAAGAAGTGGGCATTGTTGCAAGCCACCAAGTTTGTGTAATGTAGTAAAGCAGCAGCAGGAAACAAATATACCATGTGACCCAAAAAGGACCACTTAACCTTTCTGAGCCTCCAGTGCCTCATCCAGAAAATGAGGGCAGAAAAGTCAGTTTTGCTGTGAGTTAGGGGCTGCTGGGCTTGTAGACAGAACCCTGGGCTTGGATTCGGATGGCCAAAATTCAAATATTGGCTCTGCCATCTGCTCACTGTGTGACCTGGAGCAAGTTACTTAACCTCTCTGAATCTCAGTTTCCTTATCCGTAAGGTGGAGGTGGTTGTTAGTTGCCATCAAGTTGATTCCAATTCATGGTGACCCCATGTATGCAGAGTGGACGTGTACTCCATAGGGTTTTTTGTTTGCAATTTTTATTGTGACTTGCGTGAAAGTTGACTGATCAAATTCATTTTCCATACAGCAGTTCATACACATTTTGTTTCATGACATTGACTGCAATTCCCCACAGTGTAACAGCTCTCTGCCTACTTCCTCCCTGTAGTTACCTCTTCCCTGTGCCCTTCTGTCCCATGCACTCCTATCCCCTGAGCTGTCTCCCTGTGCAAAGGAAGTATGTGCATGAGCCTTGGTGCATGGCCCTCTACCTCCTGCCCCTTCCTATGACTAGAATACTGAAGTGCCCGCAGACAAAGACCATGACCAAACCGAAGGGAAAGTGGAGACCACGCAGGGCCCACGGTCAATATGAGGACTTTGGCTTTTACTGAGATGGAAGCCATTGGAGAGCTGAGCAGAGACATGCTGGGAGCTGGCAAGGACAAGGTTTAAAACAGGGAGCCTGACATAGAGGTAGTGGGCCTGTTCCAGAGACAGAGATGATGGTATCTAAGAGGTCAGATGAATGTGAGAGAAAGAGTAAAGAAAGCCTCCAGGCTCTCAAGACTAGGAGGAGAGATGGAATTTCTCTTCCTGAGATAAGAAAGACAGTGGGGCAAGGCAACCCAGTGCAATGCACTGCTGTCGAGTAGGATCCGACACATAGCAACCCCTCCTTGGGTTTCTGAAGTGGTTATCACTACAGAAGTAGACTGCCCAATCTTCCTTCCAGGGAGTGGCTGGTGGGTTTGAACTGCCAGCTTCTGGTTAGCAGTCAAGTGCCTTAGGCACCATGCCACCAGAGCTCCCAAGACAGTGGGGGAGGAGGTTTATGGGGAGAACTCAGCAGGAGCTTAGCTCTGGACCTGTTAGATTCCTGTTGGACAAAACAAGTGGGGGGAGTCTGGAGTTCCCAGAGAAGTCATGTGGAGATAGCAACTTGGAGGTTGTCAGCATAAAGACTTTTAACACCATCAGACTCGCTGAACTTCCTAGGTGCTTAGCAGAGAAAGACTTTTACAGAGGGAGACTGAGTACCTCTGTGAAACCGGAAAGATGTCTTTAGGATGCGACACTTAATACAGGGTGAGGGAGGAGATAAAAGGCACAAGGGCTCTCTACCAGAGGCCCTTCAGAATCTTCTGGAAGATAGGAAGTTTGTTTTTTGCTTTGTGAAAGAGGACCTTAAGCTTAACTAGAATGAAAAGAACTGGCTTTAAAGAAAAGGGGATTAAAAGACAACTGTCAGTAAGAACAACTGGATTTAATAACAAAACATTGCTATATATTATACAATGTATTCAATAGTAAGGTCTTACAGAAATATTGCCAAACTAGTCGCCAAGTAGACACAAACCTACAAGCCAACTTGTGGCAATCAGCGTATGTCAGAGCAGAACTGTGCTCATGGGGTTTTTAGTGGCTGAGTTGTCAGATGTCGATCACCAGGCTTTTCTTCTGAGGTACCTCTGGGTGGACTCACCCCTCCATGTTAACTGTTTGCAGCACCCAGGGACGCCATGTAAGTGGTGACCACATAGAGTTTGGCCTGTGGGTTGGTTTTTGGTAATCTGTCTCTCTGCAGAATGCATGCTCGATAAGGGGGAATCTGGTCTGACTTGTACACAGTGTCTGCCACACAGTAGGCCATCAATCAGCATTTGTGATGAGGATAATGGAGCAGCCCAACTGGCCCCACTGGAGTTGGTGCATGGTGGAAGAAGTGAAGGCCTCTTCGCCTGTGGTCAGTCACCTGGAGGGGGACCAGCACATTCTCGTTTCCACTGACTTCTCATGGGAATTTAGCACTCTGCTTGTTTAAGAATGCTGGCGACAAGTCCCGGGAGTCTTCTTGAGCAGGACTTGTGATTCTGCCACCAATAGCAACTGTAGATATTGTCGTTATTACATGGCCGTTGTGACAGATTTCTCAAAAGACCATTGACGCTTAACAACTTTCAAAGTACTGTCACTCTTGGAGCAACTGTGGTTGGATCTTACATAACATGCGAATAAGAAGCCCATGCATTACTCTGTTAGAGGTTAAATTCTGAAGCGTGTGGTTTGTGGACGGCTGCGTTGTCACGTCATTTGAGTTCATTCTGACCTTTAAAACCAATGTTGTGGCTGTGCATAGACAAGTTCCAGGACAAACCTAGGGAGGGGCAGTTTGCACTCAGGAAGTAGTTGAGAGTAGATGATGCTGACACAGAAAACTACTAGGGAACTTGCTTGGGTGTGTCCTCATCTCATTTAAATTAAGTTTGGGGTGCTGGTATTGTCTTGTAGCCATCTTGTGACTCAGGCTGGATGGTCATGAGTCATATCTGGACCGCCCCCTAGCCAGGTGGTCAAGCCCAGAACCAATCCTTAACCCTTTTTAATCTTCAGTTACATGTGTATCCCAATCACAGTCCTTTCCCCGCTTCTGTAGTCCTGCCTGTGACAGTGATGAATTGATCGGCCACCAATCATGATTTTGTGATGATTCCCTTTGTTTTCAATTATATATAATTAGGCCCGTGGCCATGACTTAGTGGACTCCATTTCAGCTTTCTGTACTGTGTACGGGAGCTCTGGTAGCGTAGTGCCTAAGGCACTTGACTGCTAACCAGAAGGATGGCGGTTCAAACCCACCAGCCACTCCTCAGAAGGAAGGTTGGGCAATCCTACTTCTGTAGTACTGCCTCAGAAACCCAAGGAGGGGTCGCTATGAGTCGGGGCCGACTCGACGGCAATATAACAACAACAGTACTGTGTACATGCTGATGGTTTCCCTCACTCTGGATGATGGTTTTGTCTAAGGTTTAATTAAAATGTCTGTTGAACTTGTTTGGATCTGGGGTCTCTTTTCCCCCATTACACTCTATAGCAAATGTGGTCTTTAGAAGTCTTTTGATAACTCTATAGCATTATAATGGGAGCTCTGGTAGCATAGTGACTAAGGCACTTGACTGCTAACCAGAAGGCTGTCGGTTCAAACCCACCAGCCACTCCTCGGAAGGAAGATGGGGCAATCTACTTCCGTAGTGATACCGCCTCTGAAACCCAAGGAGGGGTCGCTATGAGTCGGGTGCGACTCGATGGCACATAACAACAACAACAACATAGCATTATAATGGGTTTGCTTTGTAGTACCATGTATTTTTATCCTTAGAGTCCATGGGCTTCACTAGACCATTAGAAAGGGTCCTTGGTACAAGCAAGGTTAAGAGTCAGCTGCAAAGGCTTGCTTGTTTTCTGAGATACTCACTGCCCTGGTTCCAGACTCCAGTCATGACAGGTTTTGCGAGCAGTGCCACATGCTCATCACTAGGAGGCACTGCTTCCCTGTGTCAGAGGAGACCCCAGGGGCTGGTGTAGGGTTTCCACCCATCTTTGTCCTCACCAGGGCTGGACATCAGACTTTCCTGGGAGATTTTTTCTCTTTAAAAAACCCTTTTTATTTTGGAATATTTCAAACACGTACAAAAATATACAAACCCCCAGGGAGTCATCAGTTTGCTTGAGCAGTTAAGTCATCCTGCCCAATCTTGTTTCACCTGCATCCTGCCTGAGGAGTCTTTTAAGCGTAGATGGCGGGCCATACGCCTTGACTGGACAATCTTTTAAATTTTATTTTTGGTGAAAATATAGACCATGAAACCTGCTCCTATTCCAGTGACAGTGATCGGTGACACTGGTTACATTCTTCACATTGTCAACATTCTCATTATTTCTGTTCTAGTCGTGACAATCAGTCTTAATGTTAAAGAGCCTCCAGGCAGAGACTGCTGCCCTGGGATACTCTTTACATCTTGAACCGAAACTATCCCCTGAAATCATCTTTATATATAAAGTTTAGCTCAGAAAGTAAAGATATCACCCTTGATTAAGTATTGCATTCTTTTAAAAAATTATCTCTGACACCAAAGGGACAATGGTAATTCTAAAGCATAGATGAGACATTTAGGGGGCACTGAGCCTAAATTAATGGGGACAAAACAACTAGAGCAGAAATAACAAGAATATTATGCTGCATACACTGTAAAGGATGCAAATAATGTCAGTGAATAATAGGGGCACAAACTATTAAAGGGGGAGCAAGTTTTGCATGTTTTGATGTGTATATTTTCACCAAAACTTCATTTTTTAAATAAAGTGCTTGCAGGCTTTTCTGATGCCCAGCTGATGGTTCAGGAACTGCCTTGTCAACCAGGCCCCTGCCTCCGGGGCACTCCCGGGTGGTAAGGTCCAGTCTCCTCTGGACACTCCCAGCTTTCACGACCTTGGCAGATTCCCGTCAGCCTGAACAGCCTTCCCATCTTGCCCAAACCCTCCTGCTCACACTCATTTCCTCTTGGTCGGGCCCCACAGGAATCGGGGAACAGCTGACTCCCGTTCTTTGCACAGTCACTCTTCCTGTGTCCATGTGAAAGCCGATATGAAGTAACTCAGATCAGCCTCCTGCCGCTTGAACCACCCCCCCCAGCCCCATTCTGCAGGAGCCCCTGGCTGCAACTCTGTCTCTTCCTGTGGCTCTCCGGAGAACAGACCCTGGAGCAGAGTTTCTCACCTTTTCAGATGGAAAAGGCATTTATAAGCTATTAAAGCTTGATTTTGAGTGGTCCAGAAAAATCTCCAAATTGACACAATTCACAAAACTGACTAAAAGCCCTTTCTGGATTCTGATGTGCCACCCATGTAAGGTTTCTGACAGCACCAAAGGCAGCCCCAGGCATAACCCCCAGGATCCCTCTGTGTGTACCCTGAACCTGCGGCCTTGGGTTCTGTTGGAGGGAGAATGTGATCTCATGAAGCCCCACTCACCCTGACCCTCACACCCAGAGTGTGTGACCCTCACAACTACTGAGTGCCTTTTCTGTTCTAGGCCCTCCTGGGAGGTGGGCACCTGAGTCCTGACCCCACGCTATGTCCCTGTTTTGATGTGGGACAGCAGAGTCCTTGTACTCTGCAGCACAAAGCCCCATGGAAGGCTGTTAGGCAGAACTGGCTACACAGCTTACAGGGCACAGTGCGAAACAAAAACGTGGGGGCACTTCCTTGTTCAAAAATG
Organism: Orycteropus afer afer; assembly: GCF_000298275.1. Lineage (NCBI taxonomy): Eukaryota > Metazoa > Chordata > Mammalia > Tubulidentata > Orycteropodidae > Orycteropus > Orycteropus afer. Next base: position 5,379,119 of record NW_006921681.1, read on the forward strand.
ATGCCAAATTCTATGTCAATGGAGAAGGAACCATTTGGAAAAGGAGGATGAGAATGTGGTCCAACTTGAAGGGTGGAAGCAGTGTCACTGAACTGTATGGGTAGGAACTGCTGAATTAAGTATATGTTTTTGCTATGTATATTTTCAACAAAAATTAAAAAAAGATACGCAAACCAAAACGATTATGAATTTCACTATGGCAGTGGGACATTACACCAAGTGTGGGATCCTTCTACATGTGTGTGTGTGGGGGTGCTGTGCGGCTGCAGTGATGTCACCAGGAGCCACCCATTCTACTGAGTCATGATATTGCCACACCACCAGGTGCCATGTAATCAACTCCAGTACGTGGTGACCGCATGCGTGCCTGAGTAGAATTGTGCTTTGCAGCATTTTCAATGGCTGGATTTTCGTAAGTAGATGACCAGGCCTTTCTTGTTAGACACCTCTGGGTGAACTTGAACCTGTTTGGTTCACAGCCAAGTGTGTTAACCATCTGTCCCACCCAGGGGTTCCTGAGTTATCATGAGGGACTCTGTTGCCGGCACACCTGAGCCCTACTGGAGATGCTTCCAGAACATTATACAGGGGAGATTTACATTGTTAATCATTTTCTTTCATCTCATCTCTCCTCTCCTCTCTGGATTCTATGTTCAGGAATAAGTGACTTCAAACAGTATAGAAAAAGATAACTTCTCAAAACTACTAATTGTCTTAGTTATCTAGTGCCACTATAAATTCCCTAAGTGGGTGACTTTAACAAATAAAAATTTATTTTCTCAAAGTGTAAGAGGCCAGAAGTTCAAATTCAGGGCACCAGTTCTAGGGGAGGACGTCCTCTCTCTCTCGGCCCTGGAGGACAGGCCTGGTTTTTTTCAGCTTCTGCTCCTGAGCAGTCTTCATGTGGCGTGGCGTCTCCCCCATCACTACTTCTCTCATGTTTAGTTAATCATTTTTATATCTCAAGAGATTAACTCAAGACACAGCCTACAGTAATTCTGTCTCATTAATATGGCAAAGACAACCCACTCCCAAATGAGATTATAACTAGGCATAAAATTTGGGATTTACAACACATATTTTTGAGGGACACAATTCAGTCCATAATATTCCACACTTGGCCCCCCAAAATCCATGTCCTTGTCACATGCAATGCAAATTCACCTCATCACATCATCCCAAAAGTCTTCATCAACTCCAAGTCCAAAACCTCATCTTCTGAATCTTCTAAATCAAATATGGTTGAGACTTCAGGCATATTCCATCCTGGGGCAAAATTCTTCTTCATCTGTGAACCTGTGAAATCTAGACTACAAGTTATCTGTTTCCCAAGTACAATGTGGAACAGGCACAAGGTAGACATTGCCATTACAAATGGGAGAAATTGTAGGGATAATGGGCACCAAGCAAGTCCCAAACCCAGCTGAAATCACATCTGACCGCTAACCAGAAGGCTGGTGGTTCCAACCCACTGTGGGTTAAGTTTGTGTGTCAACTTGGCTGGGCCTGGTTAAATGTCTGAGCAGCTGGATATAGTAGTATTCCCCATGATGAGACTGGTAATCAACTCCGTGGCAGAATCTACTGTGAGCAGCTGAGTAGCTGCCTTAGGGATGTGGTCTGCTTCCTGCACGTAAGGAGAAGCCTTGGTGAACAGTCTTTAGCTTACGGCACGCTTGGACCCTGGATGTAGCCATGTCGTTGTTCAGCAGCCTGCCATGCTCTGCCGACTTTGGGACTTAAAATGGACTTGAATTAATGGCCTGCCATGTGGTTTGGTAACATTAGGACTGTGCCATTTTATTTGTCAACCTTGGGCTTTTTAGCCTCAGCAGCCAGTAGCTGCCTGAGTGAAGAGATCCCTCTAGTTTCAGTGGGCTGGGAGCAAGAGGCAGAGCTGAAGCCCGAGGTCAAGGGGCTTTCACACAGCCCCTAGAGCCTGGCACTTTGAACTTGGACTTAAAGCTTCCAAATTGTGAGAGAATAAACCTCCTGTTTGTTAAGCATACCATTTGTGGTATATTTCTTGTCAGAGCGGCACTAGGTAACCAGAACAGAATATGGTACTGAGAGAGTGGGGTGCTGCTTTGACAAATACCTAAAATGGGGAAACAGGAGTGGAGTGCGTCCTTGACCCAAGACCCTGGCAGAGAGATCTGGCATATGGCATGAGACAGCAATAGCAGAGTCAAGAGACTGGCAGGGAGATACTGGCAGAGAGACCAGCATGAAAGATGGCAGTAGCAGAGCCCTGAGACCAGCATTAAACAGTAACAGGCTTACCAGCCCACAGAGGAAAAAGCTGGGTGCCATTGGGTAGGTGGTTTCCTGGTGGAGTGGGTTGCCTTCGGGCATTAATTGGTGGTGAGACCAGCATAAAATGGAGTTGCAGGTTGGCCAGCCCACGAGCAAGAAAGCTAAGTGTCCTCTGGGCAGAAAGATTTTCAGTTGAGTGGGTTGCCCTCGGGCATTAGTCAGCAGAAGCTGACAAACTAAGGAAATGGGAACTAGAGCTGCCTCAGCCTGAAAGGGCAGGACCATGGCCTTTGGGGGTAGAACCATCATAGCCCCCTAGGTTTCAAAGAGTTAGACCTTCACCAACTCGGTTCTGGAGTGTGAGGCTGTTCGTTCATGTGAGCTAGTGGGATGGAGTCAAGCTGCTGCCCAAGAATGAGGGGGCAAGGCTGCCATGCCCAAGAGGGACAGGAACAGGGCCTGTAGGCCAAGGGGGTGAGGTCACCATTTAGAGGAGCTAGGGAACTGGAGCCACCTAGTGAGAGAGATCTGTACAGATGCCAAGTTGACAAGGGGTGGAATTGTTGTAGTTAAATTTGTATGTCAACTTGGCTGGGCCTGGTTGAGTGGCTGGGCAGCTGGTGGTAGTTATTCCTCATGATGAGACTGGTTATCAACTCCATGGTGGGATCTACCACAAGTATAGCTGCCTTTGGGATGTGGTCTGCATCCTGAATATAAGGAGAAGCCTTGGGGATAGTCTCTAGCTTACGGCACAAATAAACTCTGCATGTAGCTGTGTTGTTGTTCAGCAGCCTGCCATGCTCTGCCGACCTTGGGACTTACAATGGACTTGAATTAATGGCCTCCTGTGTGGTTTGGTAACACCGAGACTGTGCCATTTTATTTGTCAACCTTGGGCTTGTTAGCCTCAGCAGCCAGTAGCTGCCTGAATGAAGAGATGCCGCTAGCTTCAGTGGGCCAGGAGCAAGAGGCAGAGATGAAGCCCAAGGTCAAGGGGCTTTCACACAGCCCCTAGAGCCTAGCACTTTGAACTTGGACTGCTAGCCTCCTGAACTGTAAGAGAATAAACTCCTGTTTGTTCCATCCCATTTGTGGTATATTCTTGTCAGAATGACACTAGGTAACCAGAACACCCACCAACCACTCTTCGGAAGGAAGGTTGGGCAATCTACTTCCATAGTGATACCGCCTCAGAAACCCAAGAGGGGGTCACTATGAGTTGAATCCGACTCCACAACAGTGACTTTAGTTTTGGTTTTCTCAAGACTTGAAAATAATCCTATTTTCTGAGACCATCTGGGCAATGACCCCACCCAGGTTCTGGGTGTTGGCCACACCCTCTGGATTCTGGGTGGAAACTCCCTTAGCCCTCGGCTTCAGCTCCATCTTCCAGCTCCACTGAGATGGCAACTCTGCTCCCAAGGCTTTGGGAAGCCCATTCTCCTAGTCTATCTGAGTGGGCCCCACCCCTCAGTGCCAACAGACCCATATTTCTGCTCTTTGGGTATGGCAGACCCCCCCCCCCAGCTCTGGGCAGTGATCCCATCCTCTGGCACACCTGAAAAGCAGCTCCAACTCCAGAAGCCTGACTCTTTGAAATCTAAGAGGTTATTTCTCCACCCTTTGAGATCCAGGAGACTGTGACCCCACCCTTTGAAACTGAGACCAATAAACCAAATTCACTGCTATCGAGTTGATTCCAACTCATGGCGACCCCCACTGGGTTTCTAAGGCTGTAAATCTTTGCGGAACCAGAATGCCTCATCTTTCTTCTGTGGAGTAGTTGGTGGGTTTGAACCACTAATCTTTGGTTAGTAGCTGAATGCCTTAACTACAGTAAACAAACAAAATCCATTGCTATAGAGTTGATTCTAACTCATGGTGACCACATATGCTCAGAGTAGAACTGCTCCGTAGTTTTCAGTGGCTGGGATCTTACTGAAGTGGATCACCAAGTCTTTCCTTTACACCACCACTAGGTAGATGAGGTGCCTAGATGTATTCAGATGTAACTAAATAAAAATATAATGTGTGTGTGTGTAAACTCTTACCTCGAAATAACTTTAGATTTACATAAAAGTTGCAAAGATAGTATGAAAAGTTCTCGCAGAACCCTTCACCCAGTTTCCTCTAAAGTTAACATCTGACACAACTACAGTGCATTTAGCAAAACTAAGAAATTAACATTGCTCTATTTTAATTAAATGACAGACATTTTTGGATTTCACTATTTTATGTCCTTTTACCTATTCCATACTGTACTTAGTAAAATATAAATATATATGTTTTTTAACTTTTTATTTTGAATTATAGATACCTAGGAAACTGCAAAAAAAAAAAAAAAAAAAGTAGAGAGATCCCATGTATCTTTACCCCAGTGATAACACATCTTGTATACCTACAGCATTGTTGTGTGTTACTGCATTGATTCTGACTAAACGCCCCTATAGGACAGAGTAGAACTGGCCCATAGTGTTTCCTAGGCTGTAGCGTAGTGCCTAAGGCACTTGACTGCTAACCAGAAGGCTGGCGGTTCAAATACACCAGCCACTCCTCCGAAGGAAGATGGGGCAATCTACTTCTGTAGTGATACTACCTCGGAAACCCAAGGAGGGGTCACTATGAGTCGGATCTGACTCAACGGCACATAACAACAATCATTATAGTAGCAAATTGCCACATCTTCTCTCCCATGAAGCCACAGGTGGGTTTGAATTGCCTACCTTTTGCTTAGCAGTCAAGCACTTAACCATTTCACCACCAGGACTCCTTATAACTATAGTACAATATCAAAACCAGGATATTGATACAATCCAGAGTTTATCAAATATATACATACCTATCTATGTATCTAACTATATTTGATGTGGAGATTATACATACATATGCATATATATACACATACTTTTTTTTAATTCTGGGAAATATATATGTAACAAAACATTTGCCATTTCGATAAACACTTTTATATATACAATACTGCATTATTAATAATAACAAACAATCTACAGGGAGATACATAGGTAGAAAGGCTGAATGATCAGGTATATCCAGGCAAAAGGGAATATACCTGCCAAAGGGGCAAGGAGGCTGTATCTTCTAACCTCCTCTAACCCCGTAAGAGGAGGACAGAATCACCATCAGTAGTCCAAGGCCTATTCCTGAGAGGCCAGACATGCTGCCTCTGTCCAGCCCTTTGAAAACCCCTGGCACCAACTGTTCCTCCCACAGCACCACCCACCTCTCTGCTGGGTTCAATACTTCACTGCAATGACCACACAGAACTCACAGCATATGGGGTTTATTAGGGAAGCACCAGGCTACAATTCAAATTTGGGAACAACACTCAGTCTCTCTCAGCCCACCGTGTCTCAGCCACCAGTCTCTTTCAGTCTCTCACCCAGCAGTGCATGTCTCTTGGTGTCTCTCGGCAGCACATGTTCTCAGGAGTGTCTTTCTCTCAGCAGCACGTCTTTCTCAGCCAGCTTTCAGAGACTCCTTCTGCCTCTAGGAGGGCTCCTTTTGAACCTGGCAGAGTGGCCAAACTAACCAATCAAAACATCAGAATTCTAAGCACCTGAGAGAGCAAACTTCCCAGAACTGCTTTGTGCCACTCTCAACAGAAATACCCCAGGTGGGTAACTTTAACAATCAGGAGCTCCTCAGCTGCTCATGGCAAATTCCACCATGGAATTTACAAAGAATTATGGCTAGAAAAGCCATACCAGGTAATTTACTACACTGCAATACCCATGACCATATAAAAGGTTAAGGAGCTCTGGTGGTGCAGTGCCTAAGGCATTTGACTGCTAACCAGAAGGTTGGTGATTCAAACCCACCAGCCACTCCGTGGAAGGAAGATGGGGCAATCTACTTCTGTAAAGATTTACCGCCTTGGAAACCCAAAGGGGGTCACTATGAGTGGGAATCAACTCGATGACAGTGAGGTTTTTTTTCATATAAAAGGTTGGCAGATAATATTTCTACATACCTATTTGTGCTATAAGAATGTTCATATAAATAGAACAGGGTCAAAGTTATAATAACTTCTTAGCCACAGCCAACCACCCTGAAAGAGCCTGGGGGCTTGGGACCATGGTTATAGGGGACGTCAAGCTCAACTGGCATAACATACTACACAAAAACTTTGTTCTACATCCTACTTTGATAAGTAGTGAACAGGATCTTAAAAGTTTTTTAAGGGGCCATCTAGATGCAACAATGGGTCTCTCCTTGTCTGGAGCAAGGAAGAATGAAGAAAGCCTAACTTACATGGAAGTAATTAGTCCAAGGGACTGGTAGACCAAGGGATCCTCAGCCTAAATGACCATGAGACCAGAAGAACTAGATGGTCCCCAGCTACCACTGTCAACCATTCAGAAAGGGATCAGTGGATAGAGATCCTGGATAGAGTGGGAGAAAAGTGTGGAACAAAACTCAAAATCATAAAAAAGACCAGGCTTACTGGTCTGATAGAGATTGGGCCTTCAGGCCTGGAATTGAACTCATTCCCGGCTTCCAGCCAAACAACAGACTGGCGTATAAGGTGAACATTTACATCAGGTAGGTACACTCTTTAGAACAATCCATCATGGGAGATCAGAGGGTTAGCATTTCTGCAGGGAGAAAGCTCAGAGGGCAGAATGCTTAGGAAGGAAGGACACAGGGAAAAGTTAAGCACAGGAAGGAAGTGGGAAAAGAGCTGTTACATTATGGGGATCGCAACAATGTCATGAAACAAAATGTGTAAGAACTGCTGTATGGAAAATGAATTTGCTCTGTAAACTTTAAACCAAATTACAATGAAAAAACTTTTTGGCGATTTCAACATTCTTCACATATACAATTCAGTGACTATATATAGTTTTCTTTATTGTTCTAAAAATATGGAAAACATAACATTTGCCAGTTGAACATTTTTCATGTGTAAAATTCAATAAAACCAGTTAACATCAATTATGTTGTAGAACCGTCACCAATACCATTATCCAATTTTCTATCCTTATAAACAAAAACTTAATTCATATATTTTTAAACTTCACTCTGATGTTCAAATACTTTTCTCTGAAACATAAAATTGGAATCTAACTCCATCTGCCTCTAAACTTAAGTCAAACTATGAAATCCTCAGTCCCTCTCCCCAACCCACAAACTACTGACATTCCCAAGAGCAGAAGTGGACGCTGCCATGGATCTGGATATCCTCAGCTGACTGGACCTAGAGCTCCCCAGGATGTGTGTGTGTGTGTGTGAGAGAGAGAGAGGGGGAGAGAGAGACAGACAGATGAGAGAAAGAGAAGTGGCCCCTCTGTCCTAATCCATTCTAAACTCACCTCAAGAAGCCACCCTGTTCCTGTCTTCCAGAATTGCTAGAAAGATTTGTTGTTATATGCTGTCAAATCGTTTTCAACTCACAGCAGCCCCACCCATGAAACAGAGTAGAACTGCCCCGTAGGGTTGCCTAGGCTGTCACATAGGGTGACTGAGTCATAATCAACTTGATAGCACATAACAGCATCAACCTTTATGGAAGCATATCTCTAGGTCTTTCTCCCACACAGCCGTTGGACTGGTTAGAACCACCCATCTTTCGGTTATCCAGGTGCTTAACTGCTGCAAATATATATCCAAATACATTTCTTCTTCTATTGTCAGATACAAAAGTGACAAAATATATCCTGCCTGCTCTAAAGCCTGTGGGACTAAATGAAGTCAACATAAGACGTCAGCTTTATCAAAGACCTGAACTGAAGCAAAGATTGTCTGCTGCCTCTGTTTCTGTATTTATTATCTAGAATTGCCATGGGTGAGCTCCATCTGAGAATGACAGTTTTTCTTGGTTTTATGTTGGCATAGCTAAAAGCAAAGTTAGATAGGAGAAGAGGTTGTTTGCAAACTATTTCACCTGAGCTCAAATTAGTAGGCTAGTGACACCCTAGCGTAAGAGTATGGACCAAAAGCTCAGTCCCCTAAATCAGTGGTGGGTGGGGGAAGGAAGACATTCTTTACTTCTGCTTAAAACTGGGACAAATGTAAAGACTTCGGATCTCAAGCGCTCCTAAATGCTGCCTTGGTCAATACTCCTGAGAGGAGCTAAGTGTTGCTCTGTCGCTCCCGCAGCATTCCAGGCATTTCATCAGGCAGCTCCAGCCCACGCCCGGTTCCGCAGCCTGGGGTGCAGGGGGAATACGTGGCCGAGTGGGCACGGCCAATCCAGCATGTGTTGCAGAGGGATACCCTCTGAACAAGCCCTCTGAGTTCCAGCTACTTAAGGAAAACCATAGCAATTCCTGCAGGGACTAGATTCCACTGAAGTGAGTCTGGCTGCCACTCTGCTTCCCTGTGTTGAGAAAGGGCGAGTGGTTAAGCACTGGGCAGCTAACGGAAAAGCTGGTGGCTCGAACCCACCCAATGGCTCCACAAGAGAAAGATGTGACAGTCTGCTTCCATAAAGACTTCAGCATTGGAAACCCTAGGGAGAAGTTCTACTCTGTCACATGGGGTTGTGACATACAGCAATCAACTTGATGGCACCTAACAACAATAGTGAGAAAAGGAGAACTAGCTTAGACTGGACAGGGGGACCTACCAGCCAGAGTACACCAAGCCCAAGGTTAGATTCCTGTTAAGGGTCAAGTTGAATCTCTCCAAAAGATATACTGAAGTCCTAACTCCTATACATATGACTGTGATCTTGTTTGGAAATAGGGTCTTTGAAGATGTTATTAGTTAAGATGAGATCACACTGCAATATGGTGAGATCTAATCCTGTAAGACTGGTATCCTGAGAAAAGAGACACAAAGACAAACAGGTACAGAGGGAAGACAGCCACGTGACGACAGGAGAGATTAGAGGGACGTATATACAAGCCCAAGAACAGCAAGGATCACCGGCTGCCAGCAGAAGCCAGGAGAGAGGCAGAGAACAGATTCTAGATTCTTCCTTTGAGCCTTCAGAAGGAATCAACATGGCTGACACCCTGATTTCAGACTTCCGGCCTCCAGAACTGTGAGACAGTTTTTGTTGTTTTAAGCCACCACTTTGTGGTCTGTGCTGCAGCATCCCTGGGAAACTAAGAAAACTCAAATCCTAAAAACCTATCCATGGGGCTTTCTGATTTTCATAAAGGGCTTAAAATGGAAACTGGCTCCTCTTCCCTCCAGGGTTAGGAAGGATGGTGATAGGCAAGACAAAGGAAAAAGGTGATGGTGTCCTGGCAAGGGGGCGTGAGCTGGGGAGGGCCCTGGCTGTGGCCGGAAGTCGGGTAGCATGTGGACTTTTGAGGCGGGGGCACAGTAGGTGCTGGGCTTGGCCCGCATTAGGGAACTGGAGGCCCCACCACCTATGGTGCTATGTGCACTGTCGGTGCTTGTCTTGATCAGTGAGGTCAGAGGCACTGTCTTGGCCAGCTGGGTCACAAGATCAAGCTACTGGCATTTGGCTTCATTCTCAGGCTGGGATTGGTTTCTGTAAGTGCTAGGCTGGAGAACAATTGAAATAACCAGTGGGATAAAAAACCGGAGTGTCTGTGGCTCAATGCCAGGAGCACAAGGAGCCTGACAGAGAAGGCAGGACTGAAGGCCAGTTTCGTGACTCTGCTGAAGCTCTAGGGCCCACCAGCGACCAGCCCAGGCTTAGTGCAGCCTCCAGCTATACCCTGTGGCCCAAGACCCAGAGGAGCCACCAATGTCTTCACTCTCCTCCTCTGGGAGGTTGGGCCCAGTCCCTGTTGCCATGACAACCCAGCTGGCCTCACACTTCAGTGGACCCAAAGTTGGCATCTGGAGGTGAAGTGGGTGGGACCCCGAGAATTTTACTCTTTTCAGCTGAGCTCCCTTGAAGGAACCTTTCTTAGCAGGCAGCAGAGCAGAAAACATCACCACCTTCTCATTCCCGTCAATATCCTGGGCCTGGCTGTGGCTGAAAAGAAAAACTCTCCCACATGGGCACTTTCCCCAAACCTCATGGCTGCACCCGGAATCTGTCTCATGGGGATACATGTGTGTGTGTCACATCCATGCCACCCTGCCAACCAGGTCCACAGGGCAGCAGCACCAACCTGGACTCATCTCTAAGGACAAAACCAGGGACTGAGAGCACAGATGCTCGAACCAGGCTGCTTGGGTTTATAACCGGCTTTCTTTCCTATTAACTAGATTCTGGAAAGTTAGCACTTCTCTTTTCTTCCCTGTAAGATGGAGATAATAACAGACTCTTGCTCATAAGATAAAACATTTAGAAGTCTCACAATGGTGCTTTGTGCATAGTATTTATTGTTGACTGCTGTGGGGCCAGCTCCCAACTCATGGCGACCCCATGCACAACAGAATGAAATGCTGCCTGGTCCTGCCCCATCCCCATGAGTGGCTGCAAACTGTACCTCTGTGATCCATAGGGCTTTCACTGGCTGATTTTCAGAAGTAGATTGCCAGGCCTTTCTTCCTAGTCTGTCATAGTCTGGAAGCTCTTCTGAAACCTGTTCAATATCATAGCAACACACAAGCCTCCACAGACAGACTGGTGGTGGCTATGGACGAGGTACACTGGCTGGGAATCAAACCTGGGTCTTCTGCATGTCGTTGTTGTTGTTGTTGCTGTTGTTATGTGCCGTCAAGTCGGCCCCAACTCATCGCGACCCCTCCTTGGATTTCCGAGGCAGTATCACTACGGAAGTAGATTGCCCAACCTTCCTTCCGAGGAGTGGCAAGAATTTTACCAATGTCTGCATGTGGACAGTAACCACCAATGTCCCCACGTACATAGTAAGTGCTTGCTGCTATCACCACCCCCCAGCCAGAAGCTTCCCACCCTAGCTCCCAGGCCTTTTTTCTCCCACATACTTGAGCAGGCTGCTCCAGTGGTCCCAGAGCTTGCTTTCCCTTCCCCCTCTGCACTCACCAACAAACGTCTCTCGGGGCAGAGCATCCAGTGTCCTGGTATCGAGCCAGCCCTGTGTATCCCTAGCCTTCTTCCCTCTCGGGCCCACCAACGTGCAGCACTTCTAGGGCAGTATACTTGCTGATTGCTTCCTTCATTATTACTCACAACAACCAGCTAAGACACTGCCAAAGAAACACTCACAGCCGGCCCACTGATGGTGTTGGGAGGGGACATGTGGTTCTTCCTGAGACCTGCTGGAAAGAAGGGCATTTGGGGAGGAGAGAGAGAGACTGGAGGAGAATGCTGAGACCAGCAAGAGGCCCCAGACAGGGCTGGCCCACCACTTGTTGACAAGGAGGAAAAAGCAATTCCCCAGAAGAGAAAAAGTTAGAGAAAAGATAATAGTTAAAAATCAGCATCTCCACATGAAAAGGAAGCAACAGAACTAAGGGCACAGATTCCTCCCCATCCCAGGCACCACTGACAGAAGATGTTTCAGGAGCCAATGACGAACTCTTTCTTTTTTTTTTTTTTTTTAATTATTATGGTGAAACACACATAACATAACATTTACATTGTAATCCTTTGAACAGTAAGAATTAGTGGCATTAAGTATATTGACAATGGTGTACAACCATCACCTCTCTCCAGTTCCAGAACTTTTCCCATCACCTCAATGGAAACCCATACCCATTACATAGTCACTCCCCATGCCCCCCTCCCCAGCCCCTGGCAACCACCAATCTCCTTTCTGTCTCTATGGAGTTGCCTGTTCTGGATATTTCATTTAATGGAACCATGCAATATGTGACCTTTTGTGACTGGTTTGCTTTAGCTAGCATAAAGTTTTCAAGATTCATCCATGGGGTAGCACGTATTAGTACTTCATTCCTTTCATCACTGAGTAACATTCCATTGTATAAATCCCTGGCTGCTTCAAACAGTTAACACACTTAACTACTAACTGAAAGAAAGGAGGTTCAAGTCCACTCAGAAGTGTCTCAGAAGAATGGCCTGGAGATCCACTTCAGAAAATCAGCCAATGTAAACCCTATGGATCACAATGGTCCGATCTGCAGCCAATTGTGGGGATGGAGCAGGACCAGGCAATGTTTTGTTCCATTGTACTTGGGATCGCCATGAGTCGAGGCTGACTCAATGCAGCAGCAACATCAAATGAGGCTCAAGGACCAATGCAGCTATGGCAGGGCCACTGGTGACAACCTTTAAAAGAAAAGTCACTCTCCTGAAAGAAAACTATACAAAGCTGAGCTGTAATCTTTTCATTTAAAGGTATCTTGAAAAGGCTCGGTCCTCTTTCACTCTACAGGGAAATATAAAAGTTTACACTGAACCCCTAGAATAATGAGGACAAGGGCTTTGAAAGTACCCATCCTGATGTCAGAAGGACAGAACTGAGAAGTAGTCATAGTTTCACACACTTCCCCTGCCAGGTTCTGAAAGGAATCAGTGGGGGCTTGTGTGTTGCTATGATGAACAGATTTCAGAGGAGCTTCCAGGCTAAAAGGGACTAGGAAGAAAGGCCTGGCAATCTACTTCTGAAAAACTGCCAATGGAAACCCTATGGCTCACAACTGTCTCATCCACAACCCATCATGGGGATGGTACAGGACCAGGCAGTGTCTCATTCCTTTATGCACAGGCTCATCATGGGTCAGGAGCTGACTCCACGACAGCTAAAATTAACAAATCTATCCAGGTGAGAACTGAGGTGGAGAGAAGCCTGTCTTGAAAGTGGCCGTCTCAGGATCAGGGCCAAGAAAAAATGACTTGGATGTTTTGAGTCTCAAAAATCATCAGCTCAGTGTCAACCACTTGGAAGGGGATCTATGTAGGAGATCCTGGATAGACAGAGAGAACAATGTGGAACAAAACTCAAAATCATTTGGAGAAAAAAAAAAAAAGGAGGGACCAGGTTTGCTGGTCTGATAGAGCCTGCCCCTGAAACTATGGCCCCTAGCTGCCCTTCAGGTCTGGAATTGAACCCACACCCATGCCTTCCAGCCAAACAAAAGACAGGCATATGAGTTGAACATGCACCTGAGGTAGATACACTCCTTGGAGAGAACAATCATGGAAGAAAGAAGGGCTGCTTTATGCACAGGGTGACAGCTCAGGGGGCAGGAGCGCATGGAGGGATGGACACAGGGAAGAGGTAACTATTGGGAAGAAGTGGGAGGGGAGCTGTTGCACTGTGGTAAATTGTGGTCAATGTCATGAGACAAAGTATATGTGAACTGCTGTATGGAAAGTGAATTTGCTCTGTAAATCTTCACCCAAATCACAATTAAAAAAAAAAAATTAGCTCTGAATTTTCATTAAGGACGATGAAAAATTTGGGACACAACAGTTAAGGGTGTCTTAGGCTGGGTACTCTAGAGAAGCAAAACCAGTGACATACATACACACACACATAGAGAAAGACAGAGACAGAGATGGAGATTTATTTCAAAGAAATAGCTCACACAGTTGTGGAGGCTGCCAAGTCCCAAAAATGTGGGTCAGGCATCTGTAGGCTGTAGGCTCTTCCTGACTCACGTGGTTACAGGGAATGACAAACCCAATACTGGCAGGTCAGGTAGCAGGCTGCTAGCTTACATCCCAAAAACCCAAGGTCAGAGGATGATGAATCAGGATCAAGAGTGAATGAGCGTTGCAAGAAAACTAAACCAAGCCAAACCCATTGCTATTGAGAGGAGCTTCTGGCAAGATGGTGGAATAGGCAGATAAGCTACACAGATGCTCTACAACAAAGAAACAAGAGACCAATTGAAACAGATACTGAAGATAATGCTGGAACCCTGAGCTTTGAAGGGAAAGATAAAGAAGTGGATTAAATATCGATTAGCAGAATTTGAATGAAAACAGTGAATAAGGAGACAAAAGGAGCTGTAGACCATCAGCTTTCCTGATAGTGCAGCCATTTTGAATATTTGCAAGCAGGGTTCTGATCCAGGGAGCAACCCAAGAATCAGCTCCACTTGCTGAGGATTGCATGGGCAACAGCACTGGTGGCTGATAACCAGAAAGGTATGCTATTCCCCTTGTTCCTCTTATACTCCATACTCTCCCCATGAACAAAGGTGTGGCCATCCACAATCCCTATCCCCCTTCTGGACTGTCAGGAATTCCACCCCATACTGGGCGCCTGCTAACAACTGCCTTCAGGGCAGGTAGGAACTAGTCCTAGGACTAGGCACCCAGTTTCCAGTCACCTTTTTGGCCAGTAGGAACTTTTTTCTGAGACCGGGTACCCACCCTATCCCCAGCTGGCTTTTGGGATGGCAGGTACTTTTTTGGGGGAACAGGACCTTGTGCCCAGTTACCTTGTAAGACAGCAGGAATTCTGTCTGGAACCAGACAACCTGACCCAGCTGCTTTCTGAGCTGATAGGAATTCCCTCTGGAACCATGCCTTGCTTCCAATCACCTTTTGGCTTGGCAGGAACTTTTTCTGGGTCCAGGCATCCTTCCCCCAGACACCTTTTGGACCAGCAGGAACTCATCTGAGATCAGGCACCCTGTCCCAAGTTGCCTTCTGGGTAGGGAGGAACTAGTTCTGAGATCAGCTGCCCTGCTCCCAGCAGAATTTTTGGCTGGCTGGAACTTTTGCTAGTACTAGGTACCCTGCACCAAACCCCTTTTGGGACAGCAGGAACTTTTTCTGAGACCAGACACACTGGCCTACCTGATTTTTAAGCTTGCAAGAATTTCTTCTGGAACCAAGTGCCTTTCTCCCACCACTGTTTGGGCTGGGAGGAACATTCCAGGCCCAATTGTCCTGCCCCCAGATATCTACTGGGTCAGTTGGAACTCTTCTTGAGATTAGACATCCTGCCCCCAGTTGCCTTCTGGGTAGGCAGGAACTAGTACCAGGACCAAGTACCATGCTCCCTGCCACCTGCATGGCCAGCAGGAACACAGCCTGAGTGCTCAGCCCCCCAGTTTTTTTTGTTAGTTCATTTTTAAATTATTCTTTTTTTTCCTCCTTTCTTTTTCCCTTCCCTGGTTGTTTCTTTTCTTTTTCTCTTCCCATTTCCTGATTCTCTTCTTTTTATTTCTTTTACTCTGTTCATTTTTTTCCTGCCCTTTTTGCATTTTTGTTATTCTCTTTCTCTTGCTCTCTTCTCTTTTCCTCTCTCCCCAGATACAATTTTCATTTTCTTTCTTTTGTCTTTTTCTTCCCTTTCTTAACTTTTTTTCATTTATTGTTTTCTTATTCCATTTGTTGCTGTTTGTTTATGCTATTTGTGTTTGCTGGGTTTTTTTTTTTTTTTTTTTTTTGGGTGGTGGTGTATTTTTTTGGTCCACCAGATGGGAGACAGCAACCATGCCCATACAACCCAACCACATGTGCACCTCCTGCAGCCCCACCCACTGGGCAAGGGCCCCCATTTGCTTCTGCACCAATTGATCAATGTCAAATGGTGGCCAGTATCAGCCCAACTCACCCTCAACTGCTCTACAAGAAAGCTAACAGAGATCTGTGCATATATTCTCATCCTCTATCACACCCACTAGGAGACAGGTGGTGAGTGGCTAAGTGCTGCCAAACCAGAGAACAGAGCAGCACACTAGCCCTGCTCACTTGGAAGTACCAAAACAAAATAAAGCAAAAAAAAAAAAAAAAAGAGTGGGTGAATCACACCAACAAACAATACCAATTAAATACAAACACAACATCACAATGTCTCAGAGACAACTGACAATCCCAGTTCACACAAAGAAGCAAGATAAAGCAGTACAAACAAAAGACCAGGATACAGAGCCAGAAAACCTCCCAGAGGAAGAAGTGGCATTGGAAATACCTGATAAGGAATTCAAAAGAATTATACTGAGGTGCCTTCAATGGACTGAGAGACAGATAAAGGAAAACACTGACAAAATCAAGGGAAACACTGACAAAATTAAGGAAAACACAGAACTCTAGAACAATTTAGGAAAACTGTACAAGAACAACTGACAAAAATAAATGAAAAATTATAAACCATACAAAAACAAACAAACAGAAACACAGAAGATTATTACTAAGATTTCAGAAATAGATAACACACTGAAAGGGCAAAGGAGTAGAATCAAATCAACAGAAGGCAGAATTAGTGAGACTGAAGACCAATTTCTCAATACTACTTTGTTAAGGGGTTAATCAGAAAAAAGATCAAAACAAAATGAAGAAAGGCTAAGATTTATGTGGGATATCATCAACAGGAATAATTTACATGTGATTGGAATTCCAGAACAGGAAGAGACAAATAAAACCACAGAGAAAACTGCTGAAGATCTGTTGAAGAGAACCTCTCTTAATATGATGAAAGATGAGATGATATCCATTCAAGAAGTTCAACGAACCCCAAAGAAAACCACCAAGACATACCATAATTACACTCATCAAAACTGAAGAAAAAGAAAGAATCCTGAAAGCAGCATGGGAAAAACATAAAATTACCTACAAAGGGCAACCAATAAGACTAAGCTCTGATTTCTTGGCAGAAACCATGCAGACAAGAAGCTAATGGGATGACATATATAAAACCCTGAAAGAAAAAAAAAATTGCCACCCAAGAATTATATACCCAGCAAAATTATCCCTCAAATATGATGGCGAAATTAGGACATTTCCAGATAAACAGACCCCAAGGGAATTTCTTTCTTTTTTTTTTTTTATTAGGATTTGGGTGAAGATTTACAGAGTAAATTCACTTTTCATACAGC
>NW_006921681.1:5396160-5404210 GCF_000298275.1 Orycteropus afer afer
TGTTCACCCATCTATCCGTCCCTATACCCATGTTTGCTTTCATTAACAACTCAGTATTGTATTTACAAAGGGGTTCATATTTGTTGTTTGTACTGCCCAAGGGAATTTCTTAAAACCAGAACAACCTTACAAGAGATGCCAAAGGGAGTCGTTCAGATAGAGAACCAGCAATAGCAACCAACAACTAATGATCAACACATGACAACATCACCCAGAAACCAACCCAGATGTAGAAGTAAGGAATCAGAGACATAAATTGGTAAATGAGGGCAACTGCAAAGCAAAAAGAGGGAATAAACAGTGTAAGTACATGTGGTAGTTAAGGCTGTGTGTCAACTTGGCTGGGCCCGGTTGAGTGGCTGGGCAGCTGGTGGTAGTTATTCCCTATGATGAGACTGGCAATCAGCTCCATGGTGGGACCTACCACAAGCAGCTGAGTAGTTGCTTTAGGGATGTGGTCTGCTTTCCATCTATAAGCAGCAGCTTTGGGAACGGTCTCTAGCTTATGATACACTTGAACGCTGCATGTAGCCAAGTTGTGTTCAGCAGCCTGCC
This sequence comes from Orycteropus afer afer, assembly GCF_000298275.1. NCBI lineage: Eukaryota > Metazoa > Chordata > Mammalia > Tubulidentata > Orycteropodidae > Orycteropus > Orycteropus afer. The sequence goes on from NW_006921681.1 coordinate 5,396,716, forward strand.
ATGCTCTGCCGATCTTGGGACTTTCAATGGACTTGAATCAATGGCCTGCCATGTTGTTTGGCAACATCGGGACTGTGCCATTTTATTTGTCAACCTTGAGCTTGTTAGCCTCAGCAGCCAGTAGCTGCCTGAGTAAAGAGATGCCTCTAGCTACAGTGGGCCAGGAGCAAGAGACAGAGCTGAACCCCAGGGTTGAGGGGCTTTCACACAGCCTCTAGAGCCTGGCACTTGGAACTTCTAGCCTCCAAAAACTGTAAGAATGAACTCCTGTTTGTTAAAGCTATCCTACTTGTGGTATTTTCTGTTAGAGCAGCACAGAGGTAACCAAAATAGAAGTTCCAAATGGAGAAGAAGTCAAGACAATTTTGGGATAAAATGTGGGAAGAACATAATAAATCACAGGGTGACTTCAAAGAAAATCAAGAAACCTTTCCGTCAAAATAAAGAAGAGGAAAGGCACAAATATTCAGCAAATACTAAAACAATAGCAATGAAGGGAATGATTTAAAAAAAAAAAAAAACTTCATAAAGAAAATGAGCTCAGCACAGAAAATGATATGGAACAAAGAAATCAGCAACACCAAACCTACTGTTCTCAAGCTGATGCTGTGATCAGAACCAGACTGCCTCATCTTTCTCCCATGAAGCACCTAGTGAGTCTGAATCACTGACTGTTCAGTTAGCAGTCTAGCACTTAACTACTGTGCCACCAGGGTTCCTTGCTTTGCCAGAATGTTCATATATACTGGATGCCGGCCACACCCCCAAGGAAACTCCCCTTCATCAGATCACAAAATGGAAGATAATCACATAATACTGAGAATCATGGCCTAGCCAAATTGACACATAACCTTACCTATCACAACATGCAGCCACTCAGAGGTTGGCGGTTCAAACCCACACTGCTGCTCCATGGGAGGAAGACCTGGCAATGTACTCCCACAATGTACTCCAAGAAAATTCTATGGAGCAGTTATACTCTGTTACATGGGGTCACTGTGAGTCAAAACTTGACTGGATGGCACACAACCGTTGTTGTGTTGCACAACATGATGAATGTAATTAACGCCACTGGAATGTACACTTAGAAGTCCTTAAAATGGAAAATTTTATGAGTTGGATCTGACTCGATGGTAGTGAGGTGTTTTGTTTTGTTTTTTTCTTAAATTACACAGGACTTTGTCTTACAGGACAAACTTCTCCATCAGGCAGCCAGCATCCTTGTTCTCCCAGGTTTCAGGAGCCACCTGTGCCCACCCAGAGAAAAGAAAGAACCCTGGCAGGTGCCTGGTAGGTGATGTTAGTGAAAGCCTGTCTCTCTGGTGGTCACTGTGTTGTCCCTAGGTGAATGGCAGCATGCGTCCCAGCTCTCTGGGGATGCCAGCCCTGGAGCCTGGTGCCTCTGCCCCTTGCAAAGTTGGGAACCTTGTTCATCTAATGCCTCTTAATATTATGACTCCACTTTTTCCTTGACTTTTTCTTAGGGATAAGGCTTGAGCAGCTGACCCTGGGAGGCAGCAAGCATAAAACAGAAAAAAGCTCAAACATGTATGTCTGGGGTGAATTAAATCCCCCAAGGTATTATTGAAGTTCTAACCCCTGGACCTGTAAATACAACCCCGTTTGGAAACAGTTTTCTTTTGTTCTATTAATGAGGTTGTACCAGAGTAAAGTGGGTCTTAAACCCAATCCCTTCTAAGTTATGAAAGGAGCAAAAAAGATACAGAAACACCCACAAGGAGAAGGCAGATGCCACATGAGGACCTGTCTACAAGCAAAGAACACCAAGGACTGCTGTCAGACATGAGAAACTAGGAGAGACCCACAGAAGGAACTGACAAGGATGAGATTCTGATTTGGACTTCTATCCTCTAGAACTATGAGAAAATACATTTCTGTTCCTTAAAGCCACCCACTTGTGGTATTTTGTTACTGCTAGCACCAGGTAACTAAGATAGTGTGAAAATCATCCAGCCCACTTGCTTCCTGGGAAGAGGGTCCTTCCTGTGAAAAAAGGCTAAAAGCAGTCACACTGTGGTGGTCTAAAACTATCTTTGCATTAAGAATTTGGCAAAAAACAACATCTATCAATTTAAGAATAGCCCCTGGGTGGTACAAATAGTTAACATGCTCAGCTGCTGCCCAAAAAGTTGAAGGTTCGAGTCCACCCAGAGGCACCTCAGAAGACAGGCCTGGCAATCTACTTCCAAAAGATCAGCGATTGAAAACCCTTTGGGGCACAGTTCTACTCTAACACACATGGAGTCACATGGAGTGACCATGAGTCAGGGTGAACTTGATGACAACTGGTAATTTTAGGGGCAAGAATGTTTTTATCATCCCAAATTTAGTCAGAAATCTGAATAAAGTAAAAATTTCAGTGTAGTGGACATTGTTGGTTGCCTTTCTGAATCCATTCTCCCTTTCCACCTTGCTGACAGACCCTGATTTGTGTAGGTAATCCACCCTCCCTCCTCCCAGTCATGAGCTTCATGAAGCCCACCATGGTGACCCTGTCCCTCACTAGTGTTGGGTGTTGGTTTGGGGCTGGCCATGAGATGTAATTCTGGCCAAACAGACATTAGGGAAAGTCACTGGGGGGGGGGGGGGGAGGGGATCTTAGGAAAGGTTTCCTTGCTCAGAAGGGAAAAATGCAGAACAAAATTTCAAATTCTCATGGAATCCAGACTTTCTGGAGCCATAGAGGCTGGATGGATCCCTGAAACTACTTCCCTGAGATAATCTTAAAATCTTAAACCAAAAATATCCCCTAAAGTCTTCTTAAAACCATATAATAATTTAGCTTAACTAGTAAAGAAATGTACTGTACTCTTTTAAAGCACTATCCTTATGGGATCAAATTGACAACATTAACTCAAAAGGTTAGATAGGAAGCTTAGGGGCAGTGAGTGTATGTTAACAGGGGAGGAACAATTTAGAAAAGGAGGGTAAGAGCAGAGGTAAACTTGAAGAATGTAATCTATGTCACTGAATTGTACATGTAGACACTGTTGGACTGATACACGTCCTTCTGTGTATATTCTCATTAAAAAAAGAACAAAAAAGAACCCCAGGAAGAGCTGAATGGGAGGGGAGCTGGCAGGCGACAATGCTGATATGTTGCTGACAGCAGAGCAGAAATATGGAAAGAATCTAATTCTTTGACTTCCCAAAGCCACTGAATTTAACTTGTCAGAAAGCTGCCCTATTTCCAGATTCCTGTTTTATAAATTTTGTAATGTCCTGTTATTTAAGTCATTTTGAGTGGGATCCACTTATTTGCAGCTGAAGGAATCCTGACATATCCCATGATCTAACCAATTTGGGCACCACAAATACCTTTGAAACAATAATAATAATAAACACTTAATAAGCAACATCTCAAATCACAATAAATAAAAAAATAATAAAAAAATAAGCAACATCTCTGTCACAGTCTTCAGTAACAGCTAAATCAGCTTCCCTGTCCTCTTCCCGCAGAATACAAAGTGCTATAGTTCATAAAATTTAGGTGATGTTTCATGGTGGTGGCATATCCAAAGGCACTATTAAGAGGAAGATGGTAAATATGCTTTAAATCATCAAATATGACAAAGCCAAGCCTTGTTTCAATAGGGGAGTCCTGGGTTCCTTCTTCACTTAAGCAAACCTGTGCACCTTATTTCTATCCTCAGGCCAGAAATCCCCCTAACCACCATATCTCAGGGCACACTAGTTGGCTAAGCTGCAATGAGGGTGCTGTGGATTAGACTGTGTCCCCCTATTTTAGATAGTACCTAAGGCATTTGATGCTAACCCACCAGCCACTCCTCGGAAGGAAGGTTGGGCGATCTACTTCCGTAATGATATCGCCTCAGGAGCCCAAGGAGGGGTCACTGTGAGCTGGATGCAACTCAATGGTAGTGGGGTTTTTTTTGTGTGTGTATGTGTGTGTGTGTGTGTGATTTGGATTAAAGTTCACAGAGCAAATTCACTTCCCATATAGCAGTTCACATACACTTTGCCTCATGACATTGACTACAAGTTACCACAATGCAACAGCTTCCCTCCCACTTCCTCCCCATAGTTAGCTCTTGCCTGTGTCCTTCCCTTCATGCACTTCTGCCCCCTGAGATGTCCCTGTGCATACACGGCCCTTCTATTCTCCCGTGATTGATCTCTCCAAGGAGTGTATCTACCTAGTGTAAATGTTCACCTCATATGCCTGTCTTTTGTTTGGCTGGAAGCCACAAGAGTGGGTTCAATTCCAGACCTGAAGGGCAGCTAGGGGCCATAGTCTCAGTGGTTCCACCAGGCTCTAACAGACCAGCAAACCTGGTCCCTTTTCTTTTTTTCCCCCCAAATCATTTTGAGTTTTGTTTCACATTGTTCTCCCATTCTACCCAGGATCTCCTACATAGATCTCCCTCCAAGTGACTGACAGTGGTAGCCAGGCACCATCTAGTTCTTCTGGTCTGATGATCATATAGGCTGAGGATCGCATGGTGTACCAGTCACTTGGACTAATTTTTTCCATGAATCTTTGGTTTTCTTCATTCCTCTTTGCTCTGGACAAGGCGAGACCTCATCATTGCATCTGGATGGCTGCTTGAAAGCTTTTAAGATCTCAGCCACTATTCCCCTTAAGGTGGAACAATGTTTTGTATAGTATGTTATGCCAATTGAGCTTGATGTCCCCTGCGACTATGGTCCTGAGCCCTCAATGGCAGTGGATTTTAAAATAGTGAAGAAGACCTGAAGCACTTACTGATGAAGATCAAAGATTATAGCCTTCAGTATGAATTATACCTCAAGAGAAAGAAAAGAAAAATCCTCACAACTGGACCAATAAGCAACATCATGAGAAATGGAGAAAAGACTGATGTTCTCAGGGATTTCATTTTACTTGGATCCATAATCAGTGCCCATGGAGGCAGCGGTCAAGAAATCAAACAATATATTGCATTGGGCAAATCTGCTGCAAAAGACCTCTTTAAAGTGTTTAAGAGCAAATATGTCACTTTGAAGACTAAGGTGCATCTGACCCATGCAATGGTATTTTCAGTTGCCTCATATGTATGTGAAAGCTGGACAATGAATAAGGAACACTGCAGAAAAATTAATGCATTTGAATTGTGGTGTTGGCAAAGAATATTGAAAGTGCCATGGACTGCTAGAAGAATGAACAAATCTGTTTTGGAGGAAGTACAGCCAGAATCAACTTGATGGCAACTAACAACAACAGTATTCCTACCAAAAGAGCACCTTTAAAACTTCAAGATACTTCTAAGGACCTGAAAATTAGCAATGTTTTTCTAATGCCAAGGCCAGATCTCCCATACATGAACAAGCACACCTCTTTTCAGCCAAATTAGTGATTTCCCTCCTGATCCCAAAGGCCTTTTTCTCAAGTTGTGAACTTTCCCTGAGGAGTCCCTGGATGGACACTTGGCTGCTAACCAAAAGATTAGAGGTTCAAGTCTACCCCAAGATGCCTCAGAAGAAAGGTCTGGCAATCTGCTTCTAAAAAATCTGCCACTGGAATTCTGGCAAGATGACGGAATAGGCAGACAAACTACACAGACCCTCTTTAACAACAACAACAAAAAAAAGGTGGAACCAATTAAACACAGATACAGAAGATATCCTGGAGCCCTGAGCTTTGAAAGGAAGGATACAGAAGTAGACTAAACTCTAACTAGTAGAAGAACCTGCATGAAAACATCAAAAAAGGAGACATATGGAGCTGTGGTCTGTCAGCTATCCTGACAGCATGGACAGCTTGGATATTGCCAAGTGGTGTTAGGAGCTATGAATTAACCTGAAAATCAGCCCTGCTAGCCAGGGGCTGCACAGAGGACTGCACCGGTGGCTGGTAAATAAAAGGGAAAGCAGCGAAAAGGGAGACAGGCTGAGCTGTGGACTTTTGGCTGTCCAGAGGTTGCAGCCATTTTGAATGTTTAAAAGCGGTTCAACCATTTTAGATATTTAAAGTAACAGCATTCTCTCAGATTCCAGGGACCTAAGACTAGGTTCCACTTGCCGGGGACCACAAGGACATTCCAGACACAAATGACTGGAAAGGTGCAATATTCCCCTTGTTACTCTTATACCCCACACCCTCTTGGTGAATGGAGATGCAGCCAAACCTCACTCCCACCCACCTTCAGGGCCAGCAGAAATTCCACCCCAGTCTGTGTGCTCTGATGGAGCCTGGGTGCCCTGTGCCACCCTGACCACATTTTTTTTTTCTTTTTCTTTAGTTTGTTTGTTTTTGTCTGTTTTAAAATTATTATTATTATTACTATTTTCATCCCTTTTATTATGATTATTGTTCTTTCTTCTTCCCTTTCCAGGTTTCTAGTTTTCAGGGTTTTCTCTCTTCCCTGTTCCTGGTTCCCATTTTTTTTTTTTTTCTTTATTGTGGTTCTTCCCATTCCTTGTTTTCTCTTTTTGCATTTTTTTCATTTTTTTCCTTCATTATTATCCTACTCTACCTCTTTTCTCTTACTGCCCCCTCCCCAGATATTGCAGGGTTTTTACCTCCCATTTTTCTATGCATATTTCTTTTGGCTTTTTAAAGTATTTCTTTAAATATTTTCTCTCATTTATTGACTTCCCTCTTTTTTTCTTCTTCTTTTTTTCTTTTTGGTGATTGTTCCTGTGTGGTTTTTTTTTTTTTTGGTTACATGCTGTCAAGTCAGACCTGACTCACAGCAACCCCTCTTTAGGTTTCCGAGGCAGTATCACTATGGAAGTAGATTGCCCAACCTTGTTTCTGAGGAGTGGCTGGTGGGTTTGAACTGCCAGCCTTCTGGTTAGCAGTCAAGTGCCTTAGGCACTACACTATACACTTTGTTTTTTGTCCACCTGCTTTTACTTTTTTGATAGTTTTTCTATTGTTGTTTTTGTCTGTGTGAGAGTGGGAGACAGCAACAATGCTCATAAGATACAACCACGCCCACACCTCCTGCAGCTCCACTTACTGAGTAAGAGCCACCACTTCTCTACCAACTGGCCAACAATAAACGACCACCAAGAAGGGCCTGACTCACCCTTAACTTCTCTTCACAAACAGTTAACAGAGATCTGTGCAGCCACTCTCACTGTCTATTACAACCCCCAGGAGACAGGTGGTGAGTGCATAAGTGCTGGCAACTTGTGAACAGAGGAACACAGTACCCTACTTACTCAAATACATCCCCCCCCAAAAAATATATATATTGGGCAAATCACTCCAACATACAATCACCAAATAAATATAAATACAACATCACAATGTATCTGAGACAACAGACCATCACAGTCCACACAAAGAAGCAAGATAAAGCAGTAGAAACAATGGAGCAGGATACAAACCCGGAACACATCCCTGAGGAAGAAGCTGCATTGGAACTCCCTGATAAGGCATTCAAAAGAATTATATTTAAGTATCTTCAACAGATTCAGTGGGAGCTCTGGTAGCATAGTGCCTAAAGCACCTGACTGCTAACCAGAAGGCTGGCGGTTCAAACCC
>NW_006921681.1:5405652-5442452 GCF_000298275.1 Orycteropus afer afer
TGTACATAAATTATATTTCAATAAAATGCATTAAAAAAGGGGGGGAGGAGAAAAACTTACAAGCAATCGGAAATCCAGAACAGGAAGAGAAAAATAAAACCACTGAGAAAATTGTCCAAGATTTGTTAGAAGAGAACTTCCCTGATACAATGAAAGATGAGAATATATCCATTAAGTCCAACAAATCCCAAATAGGATAGATCCAAAAGAAAATCACCAAGACATATTACCATCAAACTCATCAAAACCAAAGACAAAAACAGAATCCTAAAAGCAGTATGGTAAAAACAAAAAATAACCTACAAAGGGCAACCAATAAAACTAAGCTCTAATTTCTCAGCAGAAACTATGCAGATGAGAAGGCAATGGGATGGTATATATAATACCATGAAAGAGAATAATGTCTGACCAAGAATTATATTCCTGGCAAAACTGTCCCTCAAATATGATGGTAAAATTAGAAGATTTCCAGATAAGTAGAAATTAAGGGAATTTGTTAAAACCAGACCAACCTTACGAGAGATATTAAAGGGAGTCCTTTGAACAGAGAACCAATAATAGCAAACAACAACCGACCATTAATACACAAAATGACATAACCCAGAAAACAACACAGCTATGGAAGTATCCAAAGTAAAATATGCTTACAAGATTGTAAACAGGGAACCAGAGACATCAATTGGCAAATGAGGACAACTACAAACCAAAAAGAGGAAAAAAACTGTGTAGTTACAGAACTTCTAAATAGTGAATAAGTCAAGTGAGTTGCAAGATTGAATGGACTATTCTAAACTTGGGGAGAAAATTATAAATCACAGGGTAACCTCCAAGAAAAATGATAAATTTTCACATCACAAAGAAAAGGACAAGCACAATTATTTAGCACATACTAAAACAATAGCAACAAAGGAAATGATAACACTATTCACAAACATAATGAGCTCAGCACAGAAATTATATGGAACAAAGAAACCAGAAACACCATGAAAAAAACACATAACAAAATGACAGCAACCAATTCATACTTGTCGATAATTACACTGAATGTCAATGGATTAAATGCACCACTCAAGAGATGGAGAGTTGCAGACTGGATAAGAAAACATAACCCATCAATATGCTCTCTACAGGAGACACACCTTAGAGACAAAGACAAAAAATAGACTGAAAATCAAAGGATGGAAAAAGATATATCAAGCAAATGGCAACCAAAAAGGAGCAGGAGTGGCAATATTAATTTCTGAAAAAATTGACTTTAGGACAGAAACCACTGTAAGAGCCAAAGAAAAAAAAAAAAAAAAACTCACTGCCGTGGAGTTGGACTTGACTCATAGCAACCCCTCCTTGGGTTTCCAAGGCAGCATCAGTACAGAAGGAGATTGCCTAACCTTCCTTCCGAGGAGTGGCTGGTGGGTTTTAACCACCAGCCTTCTGGTTAGCACAAATGCCTCACGCACTATGCCACCAGAGCTCCCCTGTAAGAGACAAGGAAGGACATTATATAATGATTAAAGGATCAACTGAACATGAAAATATAACCAGAATAAATATCTATGGACCCAATGAAAAAGCCCCAAATTACATAAATCAGACTTTAACAGAATTGAAAACACAAATAGATGACTCCACAGTTGTAGAAGGAGACTTTACTACACCACTTTCAATCAAAGATAGAAAAACTGGAAAGAAACTCAACAAAATGCAGAATAACTAAATAATACAATCCACCAGCTTGACCTTATAGACATCTACAGAGCATGTCACCCAACAACAGCACAATATAGGTTCTTTTCCAGTGCACATCTTCCAGGATAGACCATATGTTAGGCCATAAAGCAAGCCTTAATAAATTTAAAAACATTGAAATACTGCAAAGCATTTTCTCAGATCGCAATGCTATCACATTAGAAATCAACAATAGAAGATCAACGGAAAAAGAACCAACACATGGAAACTGAACAACACTCTCCTTAAAAATGACTGAGTAATAGAAGAAATAAAAAATGAAATAAAAAAATTCCTTGAATCAAACGAGAATGAAAATACAACTTACCAAAATCTTCGGGACAGAGCAAAAACAGTGATCAGTGGCCTATTTATAGCAATTAATGCACACATCCAAAAAAAAAAAAAAAAAAGAAAGAGCCAAAACCAACACTTTAAACGAACATCTCCAACAATTAGAAAAATAACAGCAAGAAAAGCCTACGGTCACAAAAAGAAAGGAAATAATGAAGATTCGATCAGAAATCAATGAAACAGAAAATAGAAAGACAACAGAAAAAAATCAACAAGACTAGAAGTTGGTTTTTTGAAAAGATCAATAAAATTGACAAACCACTGGCAAATTTAATAAAGGAAATGAGGGAGAGAATATAAATAACACAAATAAGAAACTAAATGGGCAACATCACAACAGAACCAACTGAAATAAAAAGCTTAATATCAGGTTACAATGAAGAATTGTACTCCAACAAATTTGAAAATCTGAAAGAAATGGACAGATTTCTAGAAACATACTACTTACCTAAACTAACACAGACTGATGTGGAAAAGTTGAACAGATCCATAACAAAAGAAAAAACAGAACAGGTCATAAAAGAAATTATCAACAAAAAAAGTCCTGGCCCAGATGGTTTCATTGAAGAATTCTACTGAACATTCACAGAAGAACTGACACCAATCCTACTCAAACTGTTCCAAAACACAGAAAAGGATTGAATCCTCCCAAATTCATTTTATGAAGCAAGCATAACCTTGATACCAAAACCAGGCAAAGACATCCCTAAAAAGGAAAACTACAGACTAATATCCCTCAGGAATATAGATGCAAAAATATTCAACAAAATCCTAGCCAAGAGACTCCAACAATATATAAAAAAAATAATTCATTATGACCACAAAACCAAACCAAACTCACTGCCGTCGAATCATATCCTACTCACAGCTGACCCCTCCTTGGGTTTCCGAGGCAGTATCACCATGGAAGTAGATTGTCCAACCTTCCCTCTGAGGAGTGGCTGGTGGGTTTGAACTGCCAGCCTTCTGGTTAGCAGTCAAATGCCTTAGGCACTATGCTACCAGAGCTCACTATGACCAAGTGCGATTCATATCAGGAATGCAAGGATGGTTCAATATTAGAAAAACAATCTACATCATCCATCACATAAATAAAACAAATGAAAAGAACCACATGATCCTATCAATTGATGCCAAAAAGGCATTTGATAAAATTCAACACCGATTACTGATAAAAACTCTCAGCAAAATAGGAACAGAAGGGACATTCCTCAATATAATAAAGGGCATGTATGCAAAACAAACAGCCAACATTATTCTCAATGCAGAGACTGAAAAATCTGCCACTGAAAACCCTATAGCGTACAGTTCTGCTCTGCCACACACAGGGTCACCCTAACTTGGCACTGAGTCAACAGTAACTGATTAAATTTTCCCAGAAGCTGTCAGAGAAGAAAACCAGCAGAAAAATGGGAAGGGTTGGTTACCTGCTATGTGGGCTGCAGGTGGATCTCGAACAGGACTTTCAGCTGTGGGCCCACAGTCACAGGGGCCGGCTCCACCTGTCTGACCTGTTGGGCTCACACCGCCCCAGGCCTGGCACAGACGCTGGGGCAGGGCTCAGTGCCAGCACTTGGGCCCCTCCATAGGTATGTACTCACCTGCCAAGAGGTACCAGGGCATGGGTCCCCTTCCCTCTTTGCTTCCACCCTGCAGCTGGTGGGGCTCCGGAAACCTCTGAGTCATTCTGATTCTAAGCCTACAGCTGGTGAAGAAAAAGAACAGAAGGGAAGAGGAAGATGGGAGGGGGAGAGAGGAAAAAACCCCAGCCCCCACACCCAACCAACAGCTCTGTGGTATGGTGATGGAGGTGAGGCTAGGTGGGGAGCCTGGGCAGAGCAAAGCACAAGGCCATGACTGAGTGATTCCAGGCTGCTCTCTCCCCGAGTGCCAACTTTGGGTGGGCAGCTCCACTCCAGCAGCTGACGGACCGGCTCCCAGGGACATTGGAATCCGGAAGGATCCGTGTTCTGCCCAGCCCCAGCACAGGTACAAGCAGGGGAACAGCCCCAGAGAGCAAGGAGTACATTCCGCTGCTGTGGAAGTCTGCTCCCAAAGTCTGCTCTGAGCACACACAGGCCCACCAGCTGCGCCTCTTGTCCCCTTCCCCTTCAACGAGGGTTTCTGAGCACTTGAGGTATGGTCTGGTTTTGGAAGAAGATTAGCTTGAGTCATTAACCAAGGTGCTGGCTGGCACAGCTGGGAGGCCCAGGGCAGGGGGTCTGGCAGCTTAACCAGCTCATTTCCTCCTATCCAGGACCAAGAGGAACCCCCAAAATATGTGTTATAAATCCTATCCTCTATACCTGTGGTTATAATCCCATTTGGACATGGGTTTTCCTTGTTATATTAATGAAAAGTATTGGTGGAGGATGTGTTTTAAGTCGATCTCTTTTGAGATGTAAAAGAGATTAAACAAACAAGTAAGGAAGCAGAGATGGGGGAAGAGAGATGCCAAGCCACCCGAGGATAACCAAGGAGCAGAAGCTCAGAAGAAATAAGGGCCTTCCTCCAGAGCCAATGCCCTGAATTTGTACTTCTAGCCTCTTAAACTATGAGAAAATAAATTTGTTTGTCAAAGCCGTGCACTATGGTATTTGTTTGAGCAGCACCAGATAACTAAGACGCTGCACGACTGAGCTTTTCCTCTCCAGCCCCACGCCTGCCAAGCACAGGTCAATGCTGTGCCTCTGCCTGCACGGCACTATAGGGATGGAAGGCCCTGGACTGCATGCCAGGATGGTCCAGGGTCCCAGCCACTGCTTGGTTCTAATCACATACTTCTGAGCCATCCAACTAAAGCAAATTATGGATTGAACTGCATCCCTCCAAAATATGTGTTGTAAATCCTAAACCCAAAAACCTATAGATGTAATCCCATTCGGGAATAGCACTTTGTTTGTTAATGAGACAATTATCAGTGTATGCTATGTCTTAAACTAATCACCTTTGACATATAAAGAAGCAGATGGAGGGGAAGGAAGATACACACCAAGATATCAATGAACTGAGGAACAGCAGCTCAAAAGAGAGCTGACAGAGAGCGAGTCTTCTCCTACAGCCAGCACCCTGATTTCAGACTTCCAACCTCCGAAAGGGAGAGAATAAATTTCTATTTGTTAAAGCCACCCACTTGGGGTATTTCTGTTGCAGCAGCACCAGGAGACTAAGGCAGGGAGCCTCTGCAAACAGAAACAGTGCCGGCCTTTGAGGAGGCTAGGGACACACTGCATGAGATCATTCAATGTGGGGGTTTCCGAGGGCAGGGCTGATGCTGAGATAAAAAGGTCCTCCTAGAAAACCCACTTAAGCCTGGCCATCAACTTCCGAAAATCAGCCAGTGACGATCTTATGAATCACAATCCTATGGAGCCCTTGAGGTTGGAAGGCACATAAAACACACAGTGGGTACAATGGACTTGAACATAGTAATGATTGAGAAGATGGTGCAGGACCAGGCAAGGTTTCATTCTTTTGTGCATAGGGTCACCAGGAGTCGGAGACAACTCAATGGCAACTAACAACAACTAGGAAGCCAGATGCCATCTTCCTAAGGAGACAGTGAGGCAAAAGAAGGAGCCCAAGAAAGGACCAGTGACAGAATTCAGACAGAACCAGCCCTCCTTCCTCCTTGGTTCTTGGTTACAGCCCCACTCACTCACCAAGGAAGAAGAGCAAGGCCAGGAAGGAGAAAGGCTGCCAGCTGCTGAGCATGGCCAGGCAGGTTGTGTCTGTCTTCAGGGCAGCACTGGGCTTCATCCAGCCCCGTCCCCAGGCCAATGCTGCTGTGATGCCCCAGAGGGACCAGCATACAGGCTGGGCCTTTCTCAAGTGGCCTGAGGCACAGCAATGGGTATGAGCAGGGCAGGATGTGGCAGGTCCATCCTAGGACCTGACTCCTCCTCCTCCTCCATGCTCCCACACAGCCAGCCCCTGCCTCTCCTCCCTAGCCAGTCCCTGGGTAAGCTGCCTCAAGAAAATCCCCCAAACACTAGCCAGCTGCAACCCGCCCTGGCCCTTAGCTCATCCACTAGTCACTGGGCTAAGACCCAAACCAAGCTGTGGGATCTGCAGAGCGATTTCAGAAACTGAACTGCCAAGGTGCTCAGAGGAGAAAAGGCAGCAGGGGCTCAGCATGACTCTTAGTGCTTTAAGGAAGTATCAACCACAACTGCTAAAAAAGAAGTTGAGGGTTTCTTCCCCCAGATTTAGCAGGAAAGACTCTTTTCAATTTACATAAGAAGTCAGATGACAGGTCGTTTGGGATCCCCCCAAAGAAGGAAGTTTGGCTGTGGTTATAGCTGGGTGAGCCAACCCAACAAACAAACAAGGCTGATGAGGTCAGCCTTCTGGAAAGGGAACAAAGACAATTGCAATGGGGGTGAGATGCAAATGATGCTCATGGTGTTGGCAAAGGCCCCAAGCAAAGCCCATCTCCAAATCCTCTGATACAGTGGTCCCCATTGGGGTGATTTTGTCCCAGCTGACAATGTCTGGAGGCATTTCTGGTTGTCACTACTCAGGCAGGGTTGTGCTACTGGTATCTAGAGAGTAGAGGCCAGGGTAGTGGCTATCTGTCCTGCAATGGACAGGACAGCCCCATGACAAAGAATTATCCGGCCCCAAATGTCAAGAGTGCATGATTAGAAACTGCTTGAATACAATGAAAAACATTTCCCTTTCTTCCTTGGAAATCCTGGGCAAATGGTGAGTCACTGGATATGTCTTAGACGTGGTCCTCAAGCTAGAAGGCCTCAAGTGGTGGCACCTCCTTTCTGCAGCAAGGTCAAGTTGCAAGGGCTCAGCATCTTTGGAGGAGCCCCTGAGAAGTTAGACCCCAGCTAGGCAGGCCACCTCTTTGCAGATCCCTGCCTGGCTGGCCCCCTGCTGTAGCTGTTGGGGCCTCCACTCCCCCCTCCAAAGTTCCGAATCCTTGGAGCTCACCTCCCCCTGCTCTAGCTCTGAAGACTCCCAGGGAAGGGACAGGGAAAGAGAGATGAGAATTCTCATCATCATCACACCAGAGCGCTCACATGTGGCAGGTGCTTTACAGGTGCCAGAAGCATCCACATACTCCGTCTCGCCTGAATCAACAAGGGCCGCACCCCAGAAAGCAGCCTTTCTGCGTTCCTGACCTGCCAGGCTGGTGGAGCGCGGACTCCACACGTCCGCAGTGTACTGTGGAGGCAGTGCTGCCAGGGGAAGCCGGGTAAGGCCCAGCTGAGCCGCTGGACACCATCCCAGTGTCCCCAAAGACATGATGAGAGTCTGGGGGACAGTGAGTAACAGGGTTCTCAGAGTCATACCAGCTGGATGCCCCAGACTCAAGAGTTGAGTGGAGATGACAGTAGTCTGTCTGAGGGTCCTGGGGCGAGGGGAGCTCCCGACAACCCTCCTAGTCCCCTCAGACTGAGGGTTTGGACCCTGACTGGGGAGCTGCAGAGCCTGAAGCTCTGGAAATAGGAGGAGCACACACCCTCACTAGAGTTTTTTCCACTCTGCCACAGGCTCAGCAAACAGACAACAGAAACCACCCTGGGAACTGGGCGGACTGGAAGAACACACACCCAGGGTCAATGGTGGCTGCCTTGGGGAGCGGGGATAAGAGGACAGAAATGGGCCCAGCCCATCAACTTTATCTACATCTGAACAGATTGACCTATTTCGTTTTTTCTTTTTCAATTGTTGTAAAAACTGAATTGTTTAACTTTCTACCTGCATTATTACTACTTTTATAATTTAAAAACATTTTTTAATGAAAAAAAGAAGACGACAACCTAGGGCAGAAATGTCTTGTTTCTACAACCACAATCCTAGGAAACACAGATACTTTCAAACACAGCCACGTGCTGTCGATCTCTGTTATTAGACCCCCAGAAAACTGCCCCAAGAGAGACATCAAGAAGACCAAAGGGAGAAGATGGGGTGGAGAGAGGGCTCCCAGCCCTGAGCAAGCCCTCCACTCCTACAACCTTGGGAAATGAGAAAAGCCAGCCTATGTGCCAAGCAGGAGCTGAGAGCCTACCGAAGACAGCTGAGAGACCAACATCCATGTCTCCTGCCCACACCCCTGCTAGGCGTATAGTTGTCACCACTGCTGATCCCTGTTAGACAGGACTTTGCAGCAGGAAAGAGGGTTTGTGTGGGGACAACAGCTCTTCAGTGAACCCCAGGGAAGTGGCCCCTGGAAATGCCTTTGGAAGCTGGTGAAACAGGGAGGCCTTGAAAAAGCTCCATGCTCTGGTTCTAACTCTATGACATCCTGGAAAAGGCAAATCTACAGAAATAGAGAAAAGTTTAGGGGTTGCCAGGGGTCCAGGGGAAGGAGGAACATTTTTCTTTTAAAAATGCTCTTTTTAAATGAACCAAGCACATTTTAAAGGAGGTAGAACTATTCTGTATGACACTTTTATAGGGGCACATGATATGGATTTGTCAAAACCCATAGGACCATATAACAGAGTGAACCCTGATGTAAACATGGGGCTTTAGTTAATAATAATGTCTCAGTGTTGGTCCATCAATTATTACCATGAATCACAAGAATGCAAGATGGTAATAACAAGAGAAACAGTGTGCCGGTCGGGGTGGAGAAGGCCCGTGGGAACTTTACAGTGTGCCGGCGCGGGTGGAGAAGGCCTATGGGAACTTTCTGGGGAATTTTTCTGTAAATCTAAAATGGCTCTAAAAAAGAAAGTCTATTAAAAAGGGAGGAGCTCTGGTAGCATAGTGGCTAAAGCACTTGACTGCTAACCAGAAGGCTGGTGGTTCAAACCCACCAGCCACTCCTCGGAAGGAAGGTTGGGCAATCCTACTTCTGTAGTGATACTGCCTTGGAAACCCAAGGAGGGGTCACTATGAGTCGGGGCCGACTCGACGGCACATAACAACAACAACAACATTAAAAAGGTATGTGTGTGTGAACCAAAAAATAGCTTACACATTTTAATTAGTAAAGTACATCTTTTTTGAGCACTGTGCTCTTGAAGAGAATGATCTATGTGAGATCAAATTGGCAACAGCAACTCAAAAGGTTGAACGGGAAGCTTAGGGGGCAGTGAATTTAAGATAACGGTGGTGGAATAAAGTGAAAAAGGATAGCAAGCACCATAGCACCACTTGAACAATGCAAACGAATGTCACTGAACTACACATGCAGAAACTGTTCAGGTGGTGTATCTGTGGGTGTGTATTCTTCCACCAAAATAATAATAATAATAAAAAGAATGGATTTAAAATCCAAACCTAAAAAATGTGGGGAAGGAGAAGACATGAACCCCTAAGAGATCAAGGGCTGCATTACTCTTGGTTGAAAATATAAATTGTTCCCCAAAGCTCCAAAGCCATCATGCCAGCACATATAAGGGCTGCCAAGTCAAGGTGATATTCCAGGATGTATCACTCAACCGAGGCTGACAACAAAGAACAAAATCAAACAAAAAAACAAACTCACTACTGTCGATTCCAAATCATGGTGACTCCACGTGTGTCAAACAGAACTGCTCCACAGCGTTTCCAAGGCTGTGACCTTTTGGAAATAGATGATCCTGCCTTTCTTCTGAGGCATCTTCCTGAAGAAACCGTCAACCTTTTGGTTAGCAGACAAGCACTTAACTGTCTGTGCCACCCAGGGACACTTAGAAGAAAATCAGACACTGCTAAAATGCTTAGTCCCACCCGGCACTGTTAGGCTTGGAGCTTCCTTGCCACCCCCCAAAAAAGCTTAACTGTCATCAAGTCAATTCCAACTCATAGTGACCCCCTGCCAGCAGCTGGGAGCTGCTCTCAATTCAAACAAGCTTGGCACAGACTCCTTCCTGAACTGCCCATGTAGCCATTCCTCATTACTCACTTCCCAACCTTTGGACCCCACAATCTGCTTTTCCATTTATAATTTTCTCCAACTTCTGCCCTGAGGTTTGACACCATTTCTACTGCTTCAGTCTCTTATTTTTCTGGGTTTTGGGCTTCCCCCTTCTGACTCTGTTACCCACAAACCAGGTGAGTAACTCCAGACCATCCCTAAAACCTTACAGCTTCCCAGGCCCCTGTCCTACAAGAAGGACTCAGACTGGAGTGAGGTAGCTACAAGCCCAGGAATACCTAGGCCCACCAGAAGCTGGAAGAGGCAGGGAGAATTCTTTAGAGATTTTGGAAGGAGCGTGGCCCTGCTAACATCTTGATTTTGGACTTCTGGCCTCCAGAACTATGAGCAAATAAGTTTGCATTGTTTAAGACACCCAGTTTGTGATTCTTCGTTACAGCAGCTACAGGAAACTCATACGCTCACTGAGCCATGCATTAATTGGTTAAACAATGGCAACAGGGACCAGGTAGTAAGGGCCAGAGGCCTTGGAGCTGCCCAAACTCCTGTGACTCCTGCTCTTCCTCAGAACCTATTGTTACCCTCAAGCTCCCATATTCTTTTAATCCATACTCCCCTTGGATAAACATACCTCCCCACATACAACTTACAGTTAGCTGAAATTCAAAATGAAATAAATACCATGACTAAGAATGAATGAAAGCAAGGAATCCAAGCAATGCCTTGTTCTCAAAGGACCAACCAAACCAGTTGTCAAGTCCATTCAGACTCATGGCAGCCCCACGTTTGCCAGAGTACAACTGTGGGCCATACAGTTTTCAGCAGCAGAATTTTTCTTCCTTTCTTTTTTAAAAATTTTTATTGTGATTTGGATGAAAGTTTACAGAGCAAATGCATTTTCCATACAGCATTCATACACATTTTGTTTTATGACACTGACTGCAATTCCTCACAATGTAACAGCTCTCTTCCCACTTCCTCCCCAGAGTTACCACTTCCTGTGTCCTTCTTTCCTATACATTCCTGCCCCTTGAGCTATCTCCCTGTGCAAACGCTGCCCTTCTGTTCTCCCATGGTTGATCATTCCAAAGAGTGTATCTACCTGATGTACATGTTCACCCCATATACTTGTCTATTGTTTGAAAGCCATGGGAATGAGTTCAATTCCAGACCTGAAGGGTAACTAGGAGCCATAGTCTCGGGGGTCTCAACAGGCTCTATCAGACCAGAAACCTGATCATTTTTTTTTTTTAAATGATTTTGAGTTTTGTTCCACATTGTTCTCCCACTCTATCCAGGTTACACTGATCCCTATCTGAGTGGTTGACAGTGGCAGCTGGGCACGATCTAGTTCTTCTGGTCTCATGGTCATATAGGCTGAGGTTCACATGGTCCACTAGTCCCTTGCACTAACTGTTTCCATGTGTCTTTGGTTTTCTTCATTCTTTTTTGCTCTGGACAAGGACTGACCGACCCATCGTTGCACCTAGATGACTGTTTGTAAGGGTTTAAGATCCCAGTTACTCCTCACCAAAGTGGGATGTAGAACAATGTTTTTGTGTAGTATGTTTTAGGCCAATTGAGCTTGATGTCCCCTGTGACCATGGTCTCAAGCCAACAGGTCCAACTACTTGTTCCCTCAGGGTGGTTGGCTGTGTGGCTAATAAGTTTTCATAACTTTGCCCCTTGTTAGCTCTGTTATATATATAGACATTCTTACAGCACATACAAATATGTATGTAGAAATATCATCTGCCAACCTTATATACTGTCATGGGTATATTCCCTTTTGCCTAGAGATCATTCAACCTGTCTATTTACCCACAGATCAATGTTTGTTATCACTGATAACACAGTACTGTATATGTAAAAAAGTTTATCTTTGTTGTCTGTACCTCTTGTGCACCTCTCTGTGGTGGCTGATTATTTTTAAGTAAATCACCAGGCCTTTCTTCTGAGGTGCCTCTGAGTAAGCAGACTCGAACCACTAACCTTCTGGTTAACCGCAAAAGCATTAACCATCTGTACTACCCAGGTACCCCTTTCAAAGGACATTGCCCCCTTATTCTGACACTGGGATGGGACAAGCTTGTGCGGGAAATCCACTGTATTAACTCATAATTTACACACAATGTTAACCTGATTCACGGATAGAGGGCCTTGTGACCCCACAGTAATTTAGAAGCAGCAACTCAAAAGGAATTTGTTAAAATCAGATTCATTGACAGGGTTAAGTAGTGACAAACAAGAGAGAACAACGGAAGGAATGGAAATACTCTAAAAATACTCACCAACACTTACAAGGTCCTGTGGTCGGGGCCAGGGCCTGCCAGCCACTTGCTATTTCACACCACACAGCTCAGCAATGATGTTCAAGGTGATAATCCAGCCCAACAGGAAAAGGTAAAATTATGCCTATTCTGTTTTAAAAAGCAGGAGAAGGACATGCTACACTCCAGAAAGATTTCCATCCAAAAATGGTAAGACTTAAAAGTTCTGGTGCTTAGAAGATGCTTCACCTGTCTAAAGCACTCAGGGTTTGGTGGCAATCTATCTGGAATTCAGAGACTCCAACTGAGATGTGCCCTAAACCCAAAAGATAAACTGAGTGTCAGAAGGAAATCTACTCTCTCCCCTTTTCTTAGCAAGGTGGGGTACAGCTCTGGCTGCTTCTTACCGGCCCCCCTCCCGACAACCCCTCAGTGTTCCCAAGTTCCTTGGGGTTGCCTCCACCTACCTGCTCACTCCTGACTCTGAACACTTATATACTGTTCCCTTTGCCTGCTTATCCCTACAGTGAACTCTAGATGCCCCCCCACACACACACAGGAAGTGAAGCTGCCCACATGTCCCAGGCAGAGGGAAACATGTCCTCCTCTGTCAGCACTGCCCTGAGCACAACGCCAGCAAACTGAGTACACCAAAAAAAAAAAAAAAAAAAGTCCCAGGCAGAGGGAAACATGTCCTCCTCTGTCAGCACTGCCCTGAGCACAACGCCAGCAAACTGAGTACACCAAAAAAAAAAAAAAAAACACAGATGGGTATTTATTGCCGGATTCATCTTGCCTGTTTAACTGGCTCCCACATGGTCACCACCCTTGTGTCACCATCCACCCACATAGAATAAGCTCCCCAGAGTGTGCTGGATACATGGACACATGAATGAGAAATACACAAACATGCTTTAAAGTTTTGATCAATGCCTGAAATCTTCACTGGCCCTCTCTCTTCCTTCTCTGCTGATGGTGCCTCAAGACCCCAGGGCTAGATGCTCTTTTATAAAATTCCTAGGACCACTGTAGAACAACCATGTGTGCATTTATGCCCCAATGGGCAAGTCCTCCCAATCCAGGGGGATCAGGAAAATTTTAAGAAATGATGCCAGCCTCCTAATGTTTGTTTTTTAAGTTGTAAATTGTGGACATGACAGGAAGCCATGAAGACAAAAGATCCTTAAGTAGAAATTGTTGCAGATAGACTCGGAGGTGACCCTCCATGGTCCCAACCTCCTGGAGTTCACATCTTTGCATGATCCCCTCCCCTTGAGTGTGGGCAGGACTCATGACTTACTTCTAAACAACAGAAAACAGAAAAGATGATGGGCTGTCATCCTATGAGAACATTATGTCACTTAAAGACTCCATGCTGCTAGCAGATTACCACTTGGGACATTCTCCCCATTGGCTTTAGAGAAGAAGGCTATACCATGTTGGGAGAGGCTGAGGGAGGGGGCCACATGGCAAGCACCTGTCCAGGAGCTAAGAGGAGCCCCTGACCAACAGCCAGCAAGCAGCCAAGGACCTCAGTGCTACAACCACTCAGAAACTCTACCAATAATCTGAGTGACCCTGGATGCAGAATCTTCCCCATTTGAACCCCAGATGAGACCCCAGCCCCAGAAGACACCATAATTACAGCCTTGCAGAGGACCTGTGCCCAGACTCCTGACTCACAAACACTGTGAGATAACAAATGTGTGTTGTTTTAAGACACTAAATTTGTGTTCATTTGTTATGCAGCAATAGAAAAGCAGTACAATAATGATGACAATAAAAGTCTCTGACATTTACAGTCGTGTGTAGTTGTCAAAGTGCCTTCATGCTAATTTCAGTTCCTGTGGTTCCTTGCTGTTCCCCTCACAGTACTTGTCCCCCTCCTTCTTGAGAGTAGCAGTACAGACACTAAGTTGCACTGCATGCAATACACACAGTGTGTGTATAT
The DNA here is from genome assembly GCF_000298275.1 of Orycteropus afer afer. NCBI lineage: Eukaryota > Metazoa > Chordata > Mammalia > Tubulidentata > Orycteropodidae > Orycteropus > Orycteropus afer. The sequence continues at coordinate 5,419,778 of NW_006921681.1, forward strand.
ATGCTGCTACTGTTAGATGTCCTCAAGTTGGCTCCAACTCCTGTACAACAGAATAAAACACTGTCCCATCCTGCTCCATCCTTACAATGTTGGTATGTTTGAGCCCACATTTGAGACACACTAGCTTGTGTGCATTCAAGCACCAAGTGCTGCCATAAACACATGGGTGCGGAGCACATTGGTGTAAATTACACAAACCTTGGGAGCTCTGGTGGCATAGTGCCTAAGGCATCTGACTGCTAACCAGAAGGCTGGTGGTTTGGTTCTAAGCCTTGGGTTCCTTGTATATAAAATAGTGATAATGGTAGTTGCCTCACAGCGCCATTGTAAGGATTAAATAACATTATCTGCAAAGTATTTAGCACAGTGCCTAGCTCATATAAGAGCTCAATAAATATTTGTTATTTCTACGCTATTTCCACCACATATCCGTCATACTGCGGTGGTATGCATGTTGCTGTGATGCTGGAAAGCTCTGCCACCATACCAGCAGGGTCAACTGTGGTGGACAGGTGTCAGCGGTGCTTTCAAACTAAGTTAGACTAGGAAGAAAGACCTGGCCATCTACTTCCAAAAACTAGCCAATGAAATCCCTATGGATCACAACAGAATACTGTCTGATATAGTGCTAGAAGAGGAGCCCACTAGGTTAGAAGGCACCGAAAATACACAATGGCTTAGAAGGCACCGAAAATACACAATGGCTGCAGCAATGGACTTAAACACATCAGTGATCGTGCAGATAGTACAGGACTGGACAGCATTACACATGACAGGCACTACCATGAGTCAGAGTCAACCTGACAGCAACGAACAACAACATGCAGTATTTGTTTACTAACATCTGTCATCCGACTGAACTGCAAGGTCCATGAGGGCAGGGACAGTCAGTCTTGCCCTCCACTGCACCTGGAGCACAGAGCCTTGGACATGGGTAGATCAAGGACTATTATGGAGAATGAATGGCTTGTCTCATGTGCTCTGCAGAGTGACTGCAAGAGCCAGGCAGGGCAGATGTTACTTATTCCAAGATAAGAAAACAGGTTGAGGAGAGACATTCAATTCATGGCCTGTACCACTGAGGAAATGAGGGGTAGAGGGAGACCATCTCACCTCAGTGTTTTATTTCTCCACAGCCTTAAATACAACTTCTAACAAAGTTAATTTGCCACATATTTAAATGATAAGCATAAGTGTTAGCCTCCAGTACCATAATTAGGCTTAAATGGAAACAATTCACATAAACTCACATAATTAGCACTGTGAGTGAGTACACAGCCAAAGCATGCATTTCTGGAAGCATTTGGGAGAAGGTGTGATTCTTTGGGGCAGGAGAGGGAACAGGAGAGGCAGGAGGAAGTGCGTGCTTGTGGGGGTGGTTTTGACTGTGTTTTGAATTCAGTATGAACTGATGCAGTTTATGGGTGGATCCAGGGGAAGAAGAGCATTTCTGCCTCCATGTAGGAGACCTGGGTTTGACTCCAGGCCAGTGCCCCTCACGCCCAGCCACCAGCCATCCTTCAGCGGAGGCTCCCATGTTGCTATGATACTGAACAGGTTTCAGTGGAGCTTCCAGACTAACATGGACTCGGAAGAAAGGCCTGGCTTCTACTTCTGAAAATTAGCCAGGGCGAACCCTGCAGATCACAAAGGTCCAATCTGCAGCCGCTCACAGGGATGGGGCAGGATTGGGCAGCATCGCTGCTGTGTGTGGGGCTGCCATGAGTCGGGGCCAGCACCACAGCAGCCAACAAGGGACTGAAAGTTGCAAAGTATTTTTGGATTAAAATAGCTTTGGGGGGATTGGACAGTCCTCAGTGGGTACCCAAGCAAGAGGTTCTGGAGAGCTACCAGGCAGAACCCTGCAAGCTCAGAGGTGGCAGTAGGAAAGAGGCGTCATGCCTGAGGCCAAAAAGGAAGAGCCAAACTCAAATTCCACCTGGTCTGAAAAGTACTCTGGGACCTGTTGTTGTTGTTGTTGTTATGTGCCGTCGAGTCGGCCCCGACTCATAGCGACCCCTCCTTGGGTTTCCGAGGCAGTATCACTACGGAAGTAGGATTGCCCAACCTTCCTTCTGAGGAGTGGCTGGTGGGTTTGAACCGCCAGCCTTCTGGTTAGCAGTCAAGTGCTTTAGCCACTATGCTACCAGACCTCCCCTGCTAAAAGCCAATGCAGCTGTCAGCTAACACCAGCAGGGTCTCTATCCCACCTGCACTGCTCACCTGCAGTGCCATAAATTCCCCTCTGGCCCCAGCAGCTGTTTCTCCAATTTATCAAGGACTATTTTTTGTTGTGTTGGTGCTAGAGACAAGGGCTGTGCGTTCACTTGCTTTGAGGTTTGGGCAGATCTTTCTGAGAGCCACCATCCTCCATGTGTGATACTGTAGAAAGAGGAGGGACTGCAGCAAGCCCCTGTATTTTAAAGTAGCTTCACCCATCACAGCTGGAGCATGTCATAATAAAAGAAGGTTACAGCCACTCTCGTGCATTTTTGTTTCAAGTGCATTTTAATTAATTTTGTCATGAGATAATGGATCACCTCAGATAATGTTTAACACCAGCATTAGGAATCAATTCCATTCATTAAGTCAACTAAGCCTCCTGCCCCCAATGTGAACACTGTCTATTGTCATGGTCCTCAATGCCTCAGACCACAGGAGAAAGGACAGAGGAGAGGGAGGGTCCATCTGGAAGAGAAAGAGCCCAACTATAGGGAACAGCGCTCACATTGGGAGTGTCCATTGACCAGCAAAAGCTGGCAAACTGTCCACCCTGACTCTACAGTGCCTTGGCAGGGTCTGACTGAGCTGTGGCCCCACTGCTGGACCCTGGCTTCTAGCAGCTGTCTCTGTGGCATGTGCGGCCAGGCCAGGAGGCGAAAGTCCCAGTCCGGTCACCAACTGTCTTCGTTTCTAAAGACTTTGTAGTCAACATTTAACTTAAGACCTGAAAACACTCCTGTTATCCCTCACTGGCTGAACGCACACAGGCAGCCCCATTATCAAATCCCTAAAAGGAAAAGATGCTGATTTCAGTGCATCCTGTGGCCCAGCTGGAATCTGTACTATGTTCCTTAAGGTTTTATACTAACAGGTGTTTCTGTCCTTCTCTGTCTGAGCACAAGCAAGGCAGGCAACCCCTTCAGCAAAGGCCACAAGTGTGAACTCAGCAAGAGCTGATATGGGGCTCAGGAGGATGGATAGGGGATGGCAGAAGTGTCGGATTACCTAATAAGCAAGGTAAGCATGGGCTTACTTGTGTTTACTTACTAATCTGTAGTGAACAATTTCACACTTTTCATCACATCAAAGATTCTCCTTCTTGGTGTGGCTGGCATCTGTCTCTCTTCCAACCCCATAGCACCTTCCTACAGAATCAAAGCCTCTTTTCATGTTTGTATCCCTGACAGGGACGGAGTACCTAGTAAGCCACATAAGGGCACGGGTTTACTTGTGCTTATTTACTAATCTGCAGTGAACAGTTTCACATGTTTATGGTGAAACCCACGTGGAATTATTCACTACAGATTACTAAGTAAGCACAATCTTGCTTATTGGGTAATCTGCCCCTGGGAGGCAGTTCTATTCATGAGACGGCACCATCATCATCCCCTCAAGGAAACAAATCCCACAGTCTCCCAGCACCTTGATTTTCATCTATCAAAAATTCAGACCCATTCAACAAGGGTTTGAATAGATATTTCTCCAAAGAAGACATACAAATAGCCAATAAACACATGAAAAGAGACTTAATATTGTTAGTCATTCAGGAAATGCAAACCAAGACTACAGTGAGGTACCACTTGACATCCACTACCAAAAAGCCAAACCAACTGCCAATGAGTGGACTTCAACTAGTAGCAACCCTACAGGACAGAGTAGAGCTGCCCCATAGGGTTTCTAAGGCTATAATCTTTACAGAAGCAAAACCGAAACCAAACTCACGGCCTTAGAGTTGATTTTGACTCACAGTGTCCCAAAAGACACAGTAGAACTGCCCCACAGGGTTTCCAAGGCTCTGGTAGGAATGCAAAACGGGGCAACCACTTTGAAAATCAGTCTGACAGTTCCTCAAAAGGTTAATCTCTTCAAAAGGTTAAACATAAAGCTACCATATAACCCACCAATTCCAATTCCACTCCTCCCATGAAGAGGTATATACCCATGACAATCAAAACATGTCCATGTAAAAACTTACATTTGAATGGTTAGAGCAGCACTAGTCACTATAGCCCCAAAGTGGAAACAACCTAAATGCCATCAACTGATGAATGGATAAACAAAATGTGGTCTATCCATACAATGGAATATTACTCAGCCATAAAAAAGAATGAAGTTCTGACACATGCTATAACATGATTGAACCTTGAAAACATATTGCTAGGTAAAGGAAGCCAGTCATAAAGAACCATACAATGTATAATACCATTTACATGAACTGTTCAAAATAGGCATATTCATAGAGACAGAAAGTAGATTAGTGGTTGCTGGGGACTAGGGGACAAGGAACGGTGAATGACTCTTAATAGGTATAGAGTTTCCTATTGGGGTGATGAAAATGTACTACAATTGACTGTGTTAATGGTTACACAACTCTGTGAATAGATTAAAAACTACAGAATTGCACACTTTAAATGGGTGGTGTGTGTGGTATATGAATTATATCTCAATAAAACAGTTTATAAAAATTGGAGACAGTAATTCCTGTTCACACTCTATATCTCACAGAGACTAGAGAAGGTACCTTTAGCTTATACTCCCGGGCTGCATGGCTCTCCTAGGTGGGTCAGCAGAAGTAGTCCGCTTTGCTCAGATTTCATGGGGTCACCCAAGAGCTGACAAGATGGAGGCCAGGAAATGAAAACATGGCCTCTGAGCAGACTCCCTCACTCTCTTGTCCTCTCTCCTCCTGGAGAGCAGCCTCAGGCATTCTACTCCACCCACTCCCCTTTATAAGAACCTTCCATCCAGCCCTACTCCTCTACCTGTAAGAAACTCCTAAATACGTCTTGCAAATTCCTAATTTTGCTAATGCCATTTTCCTTTTATTTACACTTCAATTCTCTCCAATTTTAAAGCATTCGGCTGTTAACCAAAAGGTCAGCAGTTCAAGCCCACCAGGCACTCCACGGAAGAAAGAGGAGGCAAACTGCTTCCATAAAGATTTACAGCCCTGGAAACTCTACGGGGAAGTTCTACTCTGCCCTATAGGGCTGTCATGAGTTGGAACTGAACTCAATGGCGGTATTTATTTATTTATTTTTTGGTCCCTCCAACTATCTCGTGTCCTGGCTGTTCTTCCAGGCTCAGATTGAGTCCCTTCAACTTTGGCAACACTGTCTTGCCTGTGTCTAGCCTGATAAACCCCTGAAACTCCAGAGAATTTACTATCCTATTATACTCCCCACTTGGCCTTTAGATACTCAACACTACATAGTAATCATACATTTCATCCATCTGCTCACCCATCTACTCATCTACCCATCCATCTATGTATCCATCCAACCACCCACCCATCCACCAGTCCGTCCATCCCTCCATCCACCCATCCAACAAATATTTATCAAAGGCCTGCCACATGCCAGGGATTGTTCTAGCACTTCATCTATTCATTCTCCAAGTTGACTATTTCCCACCTTCTTCTCTCCTTCAAACAACCACACACATCCTTGGTGATCTCACCCAGTTTTAGAGTGTTGGGTATCATCTTTGTTACTGATGACTTTCCGGCCCAACCTCTCTCCTACACCAAGTTCTAAAACCCAATATCTTCTTTGCTTGGGTATCTAACAGGCAACTTACTGTAGCCTAAACAGCAAGCCTGTTCCTCCCAGTTTTCCCATCTCAATAATTTATTCACCTGCATAAGCCACAAACATTGAAGTTACCTTTGTCTCCTCTTTCTTTCACTCCATCCCTCATGTCTATCTAGCACAAGGTCTGTTGGTTCTACCTTTAAGACCTACTGCTTCTTATCCCCTCCATTGCTACAAGCCTAGCCCAAGCCACTGTCATTTCTAGCCAGACCAGGGAATAGCCTCCTAACAGGTCTCCCTGCTGCCATTCTTACTTCATATTACACAGCAGCCAGAGTGATAATTTTAAATCATCAGATCCTGACAGTCCCAACTCAAAATCTTCCAAAGCCTGATGACAACCATCCTTTGAATTTTAGTCTAAGTCCTTAGGGTATACAAAGTCCCACAGGATCTGGCCCCTGCCTACCTGCCCGACTTCATCTATTATGACTCTCCTTCCAGCCTCACTGTCTTTCTGGCATTTTCTCAAATGCACCGAACACAGGGCCTTTGCACTTATGCTCTTGCCTGAAAAACTCCCCTCATCATTATCCAGGTTTCTCCTCAAAGACTTAACCACCCCTATCAAAAATAGTACCCCCCCTTCTTGGCACCCTTCATCCCCTGACCCCTTCATAGCATTTGCCCAACATTGTTTTATTTATTACCTGTTTTGTCCACCAGCAACTAAGTACTTCAAGGCTCCATAAAAGTAAGAATTTTTGTCTAGTGGTTAGCTGCTATATTCTTGATGCTAGAGTAATGCTAGCACATACCAAAAAAAATAAATAAAAAAAACCACTGCCATCAAGTGATTCTGACTCATAGTGACCCTATAGGACAGGGTAGAACTGTTCCACAAGGTTTCCAAGGCTGTAAATCTTTATAGAAGCAGACTGCCTCATCTCTCTCCCACAGAGCAGCTGGCAGATTTGAACCACCAACCTTTTGCATTAACCACAGCATCATCAGAGCTCCTTCAGCACGGAAAAAGACTCTATAAATATTTAATGAAGGAATGAGTCCTGCCTAGTGATTTTCCTATGCTGGTATGTCTGATCTCCAACTAAAGGGTGAGCATCTTATAAATGGGAAGTATCTTGCTCATCCTTTTACCCTCCTACACTTCCTGTACCAGGGCCAGTTACAAGGGCAGATACAAGCCCCCGAGACTATGGCCGTTAGACACCCTTCAAGCCTGGAACTGAACTCACCCTTGTGACTCAGCCAAATGATAGACAAGCCTATAACGTGTATGTACAACAATACCAGGGAGGAACATACTCTGTAGAACAATTAACCATATGAGATCAAAAGGGCAGCATTTGCCCAGGGATAAACCTCAGAAGACAGGAAGGGACAGAAAAGAAGGATGAAAAGAAATGGTAAACACAGGCAGGAAGTGGGAAGAGTGCTGTTACATCCTGGAGACTGCAATCAATGTCACAAAAGAAAATGGGTATGAATTGTTGAATGGAAAACCAATTTGCTCTGTAAACTTTCACCTAAATCATAATTAAAAATAAACAACAAAAAAATAAGAGCAGACACAAAGTCGGGTGGCATTCCGATTCTGTGTGCAGTGCCGTGAGGGTCACTGGGAAGCGGCTGCCTGGTGAGCTGCAATGAGAGGATCCGAGGCCTGTCCAGGTGCAGCATTATACTGATTTGCCATGTGTGCCAAGGACACAGGGTGTGGGGGTAAAGGTGTAGTACTTGTGGCTGCCATGCCAGTTAACCAGAGTATCCCGGGGGGCAGAAGGGAAACAAGATGGGCAGGGCAAAGCAGGGCAAAAAACCCAAACCAAACTCACTGCTGTTGAGTCGATTCCAACTCACAGTGACCCCTCCTTGGGTTTCTGAGGCGGTATCTCTACGAAAGTAGATTGCCCAATTTTCCTTCCGAGGAGTGGCTGGTGGGTTTGAACTGCCAGCCTTCTGCTTAGCAGTTAAATGCAACCAGAGCTTTCAAAGCAGGACAGAACAAGCTATTCCCAAGTCTTGGGAAGCTCAGAACACAAGCCACTTATTCACATGGCAGCAGATGCCATTGGACGCCAGGGTACCAGCTGATGCTGCCCCCCAACAGCTCCTGCGGCCCCTGGCTGGACTTTCAGAGGTAACGTCAGCAAGTACAGACTCCTCCTTCCTCTCTTCCTCATCCACCCATCTTGGCCATCACTGCCTAGAACTTGTGGCTCATAAAGGAGGAAATAGAAATTTAGGGGAGAGGCCATTTGTTCTAAAGGTCTCTCAGAACTAGCCCCACGTAACTTACAGTGGGCTGATCTACCCCCCTGACATGACTTTTGGCATCTGTTAAACAGTATTTAAGGAGCTCTGGTGGCACTGTGGTTAAGGCATTGGGTTGCTAACCAAAAGGTTGGTGGTTCGAATCTACCAGCTGCTCCTTGGGAAAACAATGAGGCAGTCTGCTTCTGTAAAGATTTAGTCTTGGAAACCCAATGGGGGTCGCTATGGCAGTGGGTTAAAGAGTATTTTTCCAGGTGAGTATTTTTCAGGACAGGCACTGTCCCTCTGCAGAGCCATCGTGTCCCCGTGCTCACTGGGCCCCACTGGGCACTGAAATCAATGAACACACTGGGGCAGCTGCTCATATCAGTGCTGACAGCCATGGTCTACTCAACCTGGGCTGAGGCCTGGGTAGCATCATCTGATGCTTCCAGCCATGACTTCGAGTTCCAAGCACCACTCTCCCTTTCAATCCCAATCCTGCCCACAGCCCTGAGGTTGGACACTGCTGGGAGGTGGGGGCACTCGCGTTCACATGGAGGCAGGAAGGCTTTTAAAAATGCTTATCTTTAAAATACAAGCCGGAAGCAGGCTCGAAAGCTTATGTTACTCTACATTGGTGTCCAAACACTTTCCGTATCTCCTGAGATTTTTCACAGCCACTCTGGGAAGCTGCTATCAGCGTCCCCACTTCCAAGGGGAGGGCAGGGCATCTCAGGAAGATGGGAGTATTTGCAGCAGCCGAAGCAGCTCTAACACTAGCCTCCTGGCTTTCCCACTCCCAGGCCAGTGGCCTCCCTCGGACCAGGATGCAGACTGAGGAAGAAAGAACGAACCAGCTGGGCAAAACCCTAAAAAAAGGATTCCTTTCTCTCCAGAGATTATGAAATCAAAGAGCATTTTGTTGCTTCTTGGAAATTCTTCCCCTTATGCTCTGAGGCTACACCATTCAACAGAGTTTTTCATTATTATTATTAAAGTCGTTCATCTAGTTCCTGCCTCCTCCTTTACAAACTTTCAGACAGACGGAGAAACACAAAACCTTTACCTGAGCTCACCCTGGGATAGGCAAGATCGCGCCGGCGTCCAGCCCCCCTCAACCCCAGGACTTGGCCACAGGACTCCAGCGAAATCTTGAAATGCCCCGATCTGCCTGGTCCCCGGGGAAGCGGCCCGGCCTGAACAAGCCCAGGCAAGCCCAGGCAGAGCCCGCCTCGGGGACCTCCCTCCAGCGCGCACCGCCGGCCGGGGGCGGGGGACGCGTCTCTCCAGCCGACGACCCAGGGTGCTGGGCTCGCCCCAGAGCGCGGCAGCAGCAGCGGCGGCACCTCACCACCTGAAAGGAAAGGGCCCAGGTGGGGCAGCAGGGGGCGTGGCCGCGCCGGCGGGCGTGGGACTCGGGCTGGGGCGCTGACGCCGCGCTCACGTCGGGCCTGGCGTTGCCAGTGGCCCGGGGCGCCGGGCGCGCTGCACCGATCGCGCGCAGCCGCCAGGGGACCCGCCCGTCCGGGTCTGGGGCGCGAACTTGGCCCTTCCCCGCCCAGCCAGCCTCCGTTAGTGCTTTCTGAGCAGGAGCCCTCGCCTGCGCCGCCGCGGGGTCTCGGGCGGGGCGCCCCTCCTGGAGCCACTGTCCCAGGCTCCACGACCACGGCGACCCTTCCGGGGATTCCCGAGCGCCCCTCCGCGGCGGGCCTGGGGGTCCTGGAGGAAAGAGCAAACGGATACAATGGGGCGCTTGCCGCCATGGGAGAGGGAAGATGAAACCCACGGCCCGGGGACGGGCGGAGACAGGCACGTCCCGGGGTCTGGAGGGGTCGTTTCCGCGACATCGCCAGACCCGAGTCCTCCATGCTTTCGCGCAGCCCCGGGCGCAAGGAGAAGGAAAAGACTTGTAGGGCCAGGAATCGACACCCTGCTTCCTTCGCCGGCCCGCGTCCTGCTCCCATTACTGCGCTCCAAGTCCCGGCGTCTTGTCCCGGCGCGCTGGGCCCTGCTCCGCCAGCCGGCACCGCCAAGGGCGCGACTTCGCTCTCTGAAGTTTGGCTCCCGGAGACGCAGACCCGGACCCAGGGCCCAGCCCGCAGGGTCCAGGACCCTGGAACTGTGGAGAGGAGCTGGGCCGCATGTCTCACCGCGTCCACGCTGCTCTGCGCCGGGTGGGCACGTGTAGGGGAGGCCTCAAAGACCCCCGCCCCAACCAATACTGTGGAGAAGGGGTTCTCCAGCCACTAATCCGCCCTAGACCGTCTTGTATCTCTACCCAGTCCGACCCTGTTTGAACCCAGAACCCTTCAGGAACCAGCTGCCCTCCGGCTGGCTGTGCAGTCACCTGAGCCTTCTACTTCCCCACTGCTCGCTATTCTTACTGGACGGAAATCGGTTCATCAGAAGGACACTTCCCTCCCAGACACATTCACAGCCCCCTTAATTGTCATTTTCCAGGCCTCCCACCCAGAGCATCCCACGGTGTGCCCAGGAATGCACAAGTGCATTTCCAGGCTACACCTGTTCCTCCACACGGACAAACCTGGACACACCTGGAAGTAAAGGCTTCCTTGGCTTCAGGAGGCACTGCTTCCTGAAGTGAGGGCAGGAGATAGCTCTGGGCTGGGGGAAGACATGGAGGCATTTGCTGTTTAGGTGTGTTACATCTGGGTGTACCAGAGGAACCCAGTGGAGGCCACGTGTGAGCTGCTCTCTTTGGACAAATGAGAAGCCAGGATTTCAAGTCTGCATGGAGCCCATGTTCTGCACTCCTCCCGGGCTTCTAGAACAGTCCAAGAGAAAGAGTGATCTGGCTGGTGGGGGAACGTTTAAGAGTCCTGGGAAGGCTGCAGGTCAAGCCTGACTTACCCCACCCATGACATTGTCAGTTTTGAGTGCTCAGATCCCCTCCCCTGCAGGACAGGGGCAAATCCTCACCCTCTCTTGCCCTCCCCAGGGTAGCTTTCACCATGGATCCCATAAGGTTAAGAAGGCCTTCCCAGATTCTCAAAGGCTCAGGAGACTGAGATGAAGTTGATCCCCTTGAAGGCAGCATATGACAATGAAAAGAGTTGCTTTGGTGCCAGACAAATGTGGCTTCCAATCCTATGACCCCTAGTGCTGTGTGACCTTAGATGGTAATCAGAATTAGCTTGAATAGCAGCAAAGAATAAATAAATAGAAAGAATTCACTTTCATTGAGTGCTTATAGGATGTCAGGTAACCTCATTCAGTCTTATCAACAATCCTGTGAGATAGGTACTTCTTGTTGTGTGTGGTGTGACGGAGTTGGTTCTCACTCATAGCAACCCTATCTATATCCAACAGAACGAAACGCTGTCTGGTCCTGGGCCATCCTCACAATCGTTGCTATGCCAGAGCCCATTGTTGCAGATGCTATGTCCATCCATCTTATTGAGGGTCTTCCTCTTCTTTGCAGACCCTCTACTTTACCAAGCATGATGTCCTTCTGGAACTGGTCTCTCCTGATAACGTCTAACGTACACAAGACAAAGTCTCTTTATTTTCTCTTGTAAGGAGCATTAAAGCTGTTACTTCTTCAAAGACAGATTTGTTCCTTTGTCTGGCAGTCCATGGTTTATTCAGTATTCTTCGTCATCACCATAAATCAAAGGCATCAATTCTTCTTCAGTCTCCCTTATTCACTGATCAGCTTTTGCACGCATATGAGCTGATTGAAAATACCATGGCTTGGGCCAGGTACATCTTATTCCTCAAAGTGACATATTTAAAAAAAAAAAAAAACTTTAAAGAGATCTTTTGTAGCAGATTTGCCTGATGCAATATGTTGTTTGATTTCTTGACTGCTGCTTCCATGAGCATTGATTGCGGATCCAAGTAAAATGAAATCCTTAACAACTGCAATCTTTTTCTCCATTTATCATGATGTTGCTTATTGGTCCAGTTGTGAGGATTTTTGTTTTCTTTATGTTGAAGTATAGTCCATACTGAACGCTGGAATTTTTTAATCTTCATGGGTAAGTGCTTTAAGTCCTCTTCACTTTTAGCAAAGATAGGTGCTACTACCACCCTACTTCTCAGAAGAAAGCCCTGGCATCCTGCCTCTGAAAGGTCACAGCTTTGACAACCTTATGGAGCACAGTTCTACTCTGCACACACAAGGTTGCCGTGAGTAGAAATCAACTTGATGGCAACCAACAACAACAACACCCTGTTTACATGTGAGAAAATGGAGGGTGAGAAGGGTAAAGCTTGGTCACCATTACAGGGTGGTAGGACCAGGACCCAGGTTCATGACTATTGGGCTCACATCCCCTCCCTCCTTGAGCACCTGCCACATTGCCTCAACTTAGGAAACTGCTCACTCTCTGAACTGCAGGGTCCTCATCAGTGCAGACAGCATCAGGCTCATTGTACAGATTCAAGAAACATTGTAGAGGGAATGAAGGGATGATTGACTTCATGAACTGCTTTCTAGGGTTGTCAGGACTGCATGAGCTAGTACCCAGCACCTGCAGTCTTATGCACTCAATCTTATCTGCCTGCCTCGATGGGCTGTCCACTGGGCACCAGGTATGGAGGAAGCATTCGTTCTTTTCTCCATGCATGTAGAGACCTGAGTGCATTCCTGTCTGGGTGCTCCAGCCTGGCTGTTGTTGTTGTTGTTACATGCCATTGAGTTGTCTCCAACACACAGTAACCCTATGTACAGAAGAACAAAATACTGCCCAGTCTTGTGCCAACCTCACAATCCCTACTATACTCGAGCCCATCGCTGCAGCCACCGTGTCAATCCATCTTTTGAAGGCCTTCCCCTCTTTTGCTAACCCTCAACTTTACCAAGCATGACATACTTTTCCAGCGAATGGTCCCTTCTGACAATATGATCAAAGTAGGTGAGATGAAGTCTGGCCATTCTCACTTCCAAGGAGCATCCTGGCTGCACTTCTTCCAGGACAGACTTGTTAGCTCTTTTAGCAGTCCACGGTGCTTTCAGCATTCCTCGCCAACACCACAACTCAAAAGCATCAACTCTTCTTCAGTCTTCCTTATTCATTGTCCAGCTCTCATATGCATACGAGGCGATTGAAAATATCATGGCTTGGGTCAGGCACATCTTAGCCTTCAAGGAGACATCTTTGTTCTTCAGCACTTGAAAGAGGCCTTTTGCAACAAATTAGCCCAATGCAATACATCTTTTGATGTCTTGACTGCTGCTTCTTTTGGGTTGATTGTGGAACCAAGCAACATGAAGTCTTTGAGAACTTCAATCTTTTCTCCTTCTATTGTGATGCTTCTTATTGGTCCAGTTGTGAGGATTTTTGTTTTCTTTACGTTGAGGTGTGATCCATACTGCCGTCTTTAATCTTCATCAGTAAGTGCTTCAAGTCATCTTCACTTTCAGCAAGCTAAGTTGTGTCATCTGCGTATCTCAGGTTATTGATGAGCCTTCCCCCAATCCTGATGCCACATTCTTCATATAGTCTAGCTTATTGGATTATTTGCTCAGCATACAGATTGAACAAGTATGGTGAAAAGATACAACCCCACCCTTCCTGATTTTAAACCATGCAGTATCCCCTTGTTCTGTTCGAACGACAGCCTCTTGGTCTATGTACAGGTTCCTCATGAGTACAATCTAGTGTTCTGGAATTCCCATTCTTCTCAATGTTATCCACAATTTGTTATGATCCACAAAATCTAATTCCTTTGCATAGTCAATAAAACACAAGTAAACATCTTTCCAGTATTCTTTGTGTTGAGCCAAAATACATCTGACATTAGCTATGATATCCCTGGCTGAGACCATCAAAATGCTTTGATTTGGGGGGGGGGGTATATACCTTGAAGACACCAGACTGGTGAATAGAGAATTGAAATCAACTGATTCTTACCTCACTTTTCCATCCAGAGAGGCCACAACGTATCCAAACCTCCTTTTTTTTGTTTGTTTTTTGTTTTTTTAGAAAACCATTTTAGAGTAAATGAGGGATGTTTTAAGAAAATCTCTCTATTTGAAAAACTCTGTCTCACCTCTCCCCTGTCCCACCAGGCATGAGGAGGGTGCTTTCTTTTTCATTTTAGACACTGAGTCCATCTGCATTTCTTCCAGAATGCATCTAACACCCAGACATACAAAAAGAAAAAAGGAAAAGACTAGTTGCTATTGAGTTGGCTGTGACTCATGTGTGGGAGGCCTTGAAAACCCCACACACCTAGACGGCAAGAGTTTTCAATGGTAATTTTTTTTTTTTTTAGAAGTAGATCACCAGTCCTTTCTTCAAAGGTGCCTCTGGGTGGACTCCAACCACCATGTTTCAGTGCGATTAACCATTTACACCAGCCAGGTACTCCACCCACCTCTAAGGGAAAAGAGGGCTATGGAGAAAGGAGGGTATGGAGGCAGCATGGATAAGCTTAAAATATGCCCCTGGCTGCTCTGCGCCCACCTCCCTACCTACTGTTGTGAAAAAGCTTGCCCAGGAGGCCTATTGCATCTTGAATTTCATTACAGAGACCCAGAGTTTTGTGGTGGCTGCCTGGTCAACCTCCCCTTTCTAATATGATCTTTTTCTTTTAGAGGAGAAAAATGAACTCTACAAAATACATGGGAAACATTTAGCTCTAAGTCAATTGAAAACCTAGGAAAGGGACTCAAGAAATCCTGATCTCCAGTCTGTCTATGGACCCATCTCACCCAAAAATGTTGATTAAAAAAAAAGGATGATGATGAAATGTTCTGCAATTAGATAGCGGTGATGGTTGCACAATACTGTAACACTGAGAACGTGCTAGAAACCAGAAACCACTGATTTTATGCTTTCAAACAGTGAAATTTGTAGTATGTGAATTACATTTCAATTTTTAAAAAGAGGCCCACCACTCTTCCTTATTGGCCTAGGAATATATCATAAGAACCCAAACAGCTGCTCTGGGACTCTTGGTAAACTGATTAACATGACCTCTTCTAACTTAGAAGATCTAATCTCGGTTGTGGTAATAGGAAGGCTGGGCCTCCTAAAGCTGCAGCCATTCTCGGCCTGGCTTATGGCTGCCACAGAGACAGATGTTCAAGAGGTCAAGAGGCAAATGGTCTCTTATGCCTCCAAAGGGTAGGACTTCAGAGACGAGTATGTGTGGTGTGGAGTTAGTGAGTAGGCAAGTGTGTGTGTGTGTGTGTGTGTGTGTGTGTGTGGTATGGTGGGTAAATGATTGGTGTGGTGATAGTGGGTGGGCGAATGTGTGTGTGTGGCATGGTGATGGGTGGCAAGTATGTGGGGGGTGTGGCATGCACAGTGTGTGGCATGTGCATGTGTGCCTCCAGGAAGCCTACTTAGTACTTATAAGGCCCTTCCAGCGGGTGAGCACGATTTGTAATGTCCCATCTCTGCATAAGGAAGCTCGATTTGACTTGTTGGGCTGGTGAAGAAATTGCTTGTTGTTGTTAGTTGCTGTGGAGTCGATTGTGACTCATAAGTATCAGAAGTCAAAACGTTGTACTTTAAAGTGTTTGCTCAGTGCTGCGCTGACTAAGCATTTTAACTAAATAGAAATTTAAGGTTCTGATTATTTTCCAGATTCTAAAGTCTTATGCATAAAATCAACCTTTTTCCTAATTGAGAAGAGAGGCTGATGTATTCTTAGGAGAATAGCTAGCTAGCTAGTTATTTAATACACATATGTTATTTAAAAAAACAATTGCTATCGTGTCACTCTGACTCATGGTGATACCATGTGTGTCGGAGTAGAACTGTGCTCCGTAGGGTTTTGAATGGCTGAATAGTTTCAGAAATAGATCACCTGGCCTTTCTTCTGAGTGCCTCTGGAGGGACTCAAACCTCTAACCTTTCAGTTAGCAGATAAGCACATTAATCATTTGCTCCATCAGGACTCCAGCCATGTGGCTAGTGGCTACCACTTTGGCAAGCACAGTGCTAACATCTGTCCTGAATTAAGGCATAGCATGGGCAGGTTGCACACCTGGGCTACATCATATAATGGCTTGCTTATGTTGAGGTGCCTTATGACCTCCCACCCCACCTGGTAAGCCTTTTCTAAAGATCTTGTTGAGACTGTTCATTACATGAAGCATACTAAGTATCGACAGGCATTTCTGTGACAGTCTAATTTTGGGATCTAGGTCCCCAAACAAATGCAACATAGTAAAAGAGGCTTTTCTTTGGTCACCAAATTGGTCCTTTAAATGGGTTGAAAGCTGAAGGACTTTCCATACCAACCCAGCGAATATGCTTTGATTATAATGCTTCAGTCTAAATATAAACACGAGGGTGATGTTTGGTAAGTAGGACGGGACTAACAAAGGTGAGATAGGTCACTATGCTGGGCAGCTGGGGTTAAAGACCTGGCAGCCTAGAGTAGGACTAGGGCTAGATATGGTTGCCTCATAGACCATGGGCCTGGGGGCCTATCTTTCTGCAAATATTGGAGACAAGGGATAGGGTTCTAAGCCATGCTGCTGTGGTAGCACCTGCTGAGACCTATGGCAGGACCTATGGGATGGTCCTCCCCTGAGCAGAATATGAGGGTTGCTTGGTCAGGGCCCACCCATGAACCTGCATCCAAGAGATCCTCTCTTTTCTTGCTCAATGGGTCCAGGGAGTAGCATTACAGCTTGATTTTGTTCTACTCATCTCTTGTCAAGGACACAAATAACCTCCACGCTGCTAAATCCAGTGATCAAGTCCACAGCCTCATTTTTCTTGACCTATCAGCATCATTTGACATAATTGATTCCTCCCTGATCTTTGAAACTCTTTTTTTTTTCTTCAATGTGGATTATTAGATACCATTCTCTCTTGGTTTTCAGCTACTTTGTGGGCTACTTCTCAGACTCCTCTGCCAGCTTCTTCTCTACTCCCTGAACTCTTTGTATTGGAGGTCCCATTGCTTGGTCCTTGGACCACTTCTCCACCTACACTCCCTCCCTAGTGATTTCACCTAGCCCCATGCTTTAATTAACATCTGTACACCAACTACTCCTGAAATGATATCTATAGCCACAACCTCTCCCCTGACCTCCAGGCACTGATAGCCGACTGCTAAGTTAAAGTCTTGTGTATGTGTAATGGGAATCTCAAATGAATAGATCCAAAACTGAAGTCCTGGCTCCACCCTCCCTACCCAGAACTGCTTCTCAGAAGTCTCCCCCATCACCATAAAGAGTAACTCTGTCCTTCTAGCTCTCTGGCCAATAACCTTGACTCCTCTCTCTCCTACCCCATATGGAATCTGTGTAGTGAAGAATTAACTTTATTCAAAGAGAGGTCTGGCCTTTGCCCTCAGTCACTGGGCAAAATGCTCCAGTGGTTCCTAAAAGGTTCAATATGAACTAGCCCCCAATTCTTTCCCTCTACTCTCTTCCTTGCTTACTTTTTTCCAGCTTTTGCAGTTGGTGTCAGAGTGAGGGTGGTATTATGCAGACGCTTCCGTCTAACTGTGTAGCCAAACCCTAACTTCTAACCTCTTGCAGTTAGGGACAGGAGTCTTGGGTAGACTTGGCAGTCTGGAGAACTGTGCCCTTCACCTCTCAGTTTGGCTCACTATGGGTACAAGTCATCAGTACAGCCTGATGGCTCCAGAATCCAAACTTCTCTGCTTTTCCACATCACCTCCATTGCTCCACTCTTGTCTAAGCCACCATCATCTCTTGCCCAGACTATCATGAGACCCTTGTAGCTGGTTTCACTCACCCTTTGTTCCCCCAAAGACCATTCTCAACACAGTGCCCAAGAGTGTCTATTTCAAATGAAGTCATATCACTCCCTGATCAAAACCCTCCAGTGACTCCCAAAGGTCCAACATGAACTGTCCCCCAACTAACTCTCTGACTTCATTTCTTTCTACACTCTCCCTTGCTTACTCTGTCCCAGGCACACTAGCCTCCTTGCCGGTCTTGGAATGAACTAGGCACACTCTTACTTCAGGGCCTTTGTACTTGCTGTTCCATCTGCCTGAATTGTTCTCCCCTAGATATACACATGGCTTGCTCTCCCTTCCTTCAAGTCTCTGATCAAATATCACCTGTGTGATGGTTAATATTAGGTGTCAACTCAGCTGGGTTGCGACTATCATTGGTTGTGGCAGACATTGGCTCAGTTGCTCTTCCATTCACAGAATGATATAATCACATCTCCTGATGTGATCAGCCAATCACTTGATAGGAGAGTTTCCTTGGGGGTGCAGCCTGCCTCCAGAATATAAATGGATGTTACGGCTCTGACAAAACTTGCTTGCTCTCTCTCTCTCCCCATCCCCCTCATTCTACAACTCTCTTTCTCTCTCTCTCCCTTGCATTCTTTTTATTACCAGACTCCATTTCTTGGGATATAAAATTGTAGAGGTCTCCAGCCTGCCACATGACCTACAGATTTTGGATTTGTCAACCCCCATAATTGCATGAGCCATTTCCTTGAAGTAAGTATCTCTCTATGTACTTAAATGTACATTTCATTGGTTTGCTCCTCTAGAGAACCCAGACTAAGACAACATGATTGATGAGGTCTCCCAGGTTATCCTACACCCCCCTTACTTGCTTTATTATTTCTCCACATATATTCTATATATTTTTCTATTTTTATATATCCGCATGTTTATTTATTTTCTGTCTTTCTCAAACACCACTAAAATTTAAGCTCCATGTGGGAAGGGACTTTTTTTTTTGTTCACTGCTTTATCTCAGCATCTGAAATGGTGTTTGATATAGTAAGGAGCTCTGGTAGCATAGTGCCTAAGGCACTTGACTGCTAACCAGAAGGCTAGCGGTTCAAACTCCTCGGAAGGAAGGTTGGGCAATCTACTTCCATAGTGATACCACCTCGGAAACCCAAGGAGAGGTCGCTATGAGTCAGGGCCAACTCGACAGCACATAACAACAACAACATAGTAAGTACTCAATAAATATTTGTTGAAATAAACTAGCATAGGCTTACCCAACTTCAAGTCTTTGTCATCTTATCCCCGCACTTCAAATCTCTCTCCCCTGAACCAGCTGCAATCAACACTCAATAAATATTCTGTCCACATCATAAAGCCAAAGTGGATTTAGGCTTTACGTGATGATCTCAGTGCTTATCATGCCCAGTTCCATCTAAAGAAAATGGTCCCTTCCCAATTAAAGGGGATTCCTAGTTGTGTGTTATGTAACCTGCCTCCCTCCCATCTCATCGGACTAAGGTCAACACCTGTCTATAGGGGCTTGCATCTGTCTACAGGAATTTACACCTGTTGACAGGCAGCCCATCTATAGGCTTGTCAGGGATCTGTGATGTAGCTAGGCATATCACAAAATAGCTGGGCCAATTTGACTAAAGAAATACTGAGGGAACACAGCTGTTATCAGTGGAATCTGTAGCTATGTGGGTCATGAGGTATAGAAAGGCCTGATGGGCTACCAAAACCAACCAAACCCACTGCTACCAAGCTGATTCTGACTCATAGCAAACCTATAGGACAGAGTATCCACAGGGTTTCCAAGGCTGTAAATTTTTATGGAAGCAGATTGCCTCGTCTTTTCTCCTACAGAGATGCTGGTGGGTTTGAACTGCCAATCTTTTGGTTAGCAGCTGAATGCTTTAACCACTGCACCACCAGAGTGTCTTTGATGGGCTACAGAGGGTCTAAATTAGGTCCAAAGTTAAAGGTCAGCCAAAGTTGGGTGCAAGCAGTGTCTACAAAATGGGGAAAGGACACATTGTATAGGAAATAGGGAGGCCAGGGCCTAGAAGAAGAGATGTGGAACCAAGAAGAGAAAATAGAGAGGAGAAACTGAGCCCCAGTGGTGGTGCAACAAATGTCTGAGGATCTGGAACTAACCACAGCTCCCTTGGATTAGGAAGGCCTGGTCCCTGTCTTCATGAACCTGGCTCTTCTTTCTCTTGGGCTCACTACATTGGCTTCACCAAAGGAACCAAACAGAAATGGGCACTTAGAGCTAACACCATCCTCATTCACCACCATTAGTCATGACTATCATCATCCTCACTTAACAGTTAACTGAGTTTCCATCCCGGGCCCCCAGGGATGCATCAGAGGGTACAGTGTAATGCAAGGAAAGTGGTCCTTAGGCCTGTGGCCACAACTCTCATTTCTTGTTGCTAAAGTAATAATTCTTTCCTAATTCAGAAAATTTTAACACAATCACTTTATTTCTGATATGTTGGTATTGTTGTGTTATGCTGTCAAGTGGATTCCCACTTAATAGCAGCCCTGTAGAACAGAGTAGAACTGCCCCTACATTTCCTACACTATAATCTTTATGGGAGCCAATCACCAGGTCTTTTTCCCACAGAGCCACTGGTGGGTTCCAACTCCCAACCTTTTGATTTGCAGCTGAGTGCTTAATCGCTTTGCCACCAGGGTTCCTCTTTCTGATCTCAATCACCATATTATTCTATTGATGAATCAGGAGGAAAAAGAAAGGAAAAGTAATCCCATGCCAGTAGAAAATGAAGAATGTTCTATAGTAGAGAGGGTTTCCCTTGAAGAGTAATGTCATGAGTTGAATGGTGTCTCCCAAAAAGATATGTTCAAGCCCTAATCCCTGGTACCTATGAAAGTGACCTTATTTGGAAATTGGGTCATTGGAGATGTAATTAGTTAAGATGAGGTCATTCGGGTGAGACCTAATCTCTTCATGACTGCTGTCCATATGGGAAGAGAAGAGACACAGGGACAGACACAGAGGAAGACAGACATAAGGACATAGCAGAGATTAGAATTATGCTGCTGTGAATCAAGGAATGCTTGAGGCTACTAGAAACTGGAAGAGACAAGGAAGGATCTTTCCCTTTGGAGAGAACATGTTTCTGCTAACACCCTGAATTTGGACTTCTGGGTCCAGAACTGGGAGGCAATAAATCTCTATTGTTTTAAGCCACCATTTTTTGGTGATACATTATAGCAGCCTCAGGAAGCTAACAGTGGTGGGTTGAATAGAATTCCACACCTGGGTTCTGAGATTGTGGTTTGGGGAATGCTATAGAAATGCTGAGCAGGTAGAAATGAACCAAACCCACTGCCGTTGAGTCCATTCTAGTTCATAAACAACCCTTTTGGGCAGAGTAGAAGTGGCCCATAAGGTTTCCACGGCTGGGATCTGTATGGAAGCAAACTGCCTCATCTTTCTCCTGTGGTATGGCTGGTAAGTTTAAACCACTAACTTTTTGGTTAGCAGCTGAGCACTTAACCACTGCACCACAAGGGCTCCCCAGTACAGGTAAAGCCCTTGATAAACAGAGCTGAAGAAAAAGAGACATAACATTTGGTGGGATGGGCCGCCCACTTAAGGGAAACCTACTCAAGGACAGCCAGAGCTAACAAAGAGCCGGAAAGAGAGGCACCCAGACCTGAGGGTATATGACTCCTTCAAACACCAGGGCCCTGGGAACTCTCGTAAGTGGTGCAGGTGATTGTCCCTAGCAGAGCCCCCTCCTTTCTCCCCAGCCACATCCCACTCTGTCTGGGCCCTCACATCCTTTAGCAGGTACTGAAGTGTTACATGTGTGCAGCCATCCTGCTTTTCATTGTTATACTTAGCTGTGACTGAGTGTCAGCCAGGCCTGTCTATAAATAGGAAAAACGCTTAGCTCAGCCCTCAGAAAACTGAGTGTTGAAAGCAGAAGGACTCCTGGCTGGATGAGATAAAGGACACTTACAGGACTTCCTCACTGGAGCTGGGTTTCTCCCACTGGCCTTGAAGAAGCCCCTTGGGAAAGCGGCCACGTTCAGCCTCCAGGGACCTAAAGAAGCAAAGAAGCCAAGCAGTTATGAAAACCCAAGCAATTCCAGGTCTCAGTGCACAGCAAGGTAGTATGTGGAGTGTCCAAAAGATCCTTCACCCACCCTCCTTCCAAAGAGTGATTTGGCATTAGGAATTCCCTCCTTTGAATTAAACCAGGAAACCAACCCAGTTGCTGTCAAGTAGATTCCAACTCATGACAACCCCATATATATCAGAATAAAATTGTGCTCCTTGAGGCTTTCAGTGGCTGGTTTTTCAGAAGTAGATTGCCAGGTCTTTCTTCTGAGGTGTCTCTAGGTAGATTCAAACCCCCAACCTTTAGGTAAGCAATCAAGCTCTTAACCATTTGCACCACCCAGAGATCCTAGCAGAGGCTTGTGTGTGCTTGTGTTCTCCACCAGATGCAAAATTTTAAGACAGAAGACAGAGGAGTTATTTAGAACAGGGTCATGGGACTCAGGCCACCAGGCTGAGTGGAGGTACAGAGCAGAGGCTCCTTGGTGACCTGGGGCCCCTTTGAATCTAGAGAGCGGACTGAGAGACCAGTGGGTGAAGGCAGCATCAAAGATAGGCTTAGATTATTTTACAATTTTATCACGGGTCAGCCCTATTTCCATCCCCACCCCCCGAAAAAAAAACCTCATTGCCCTCAAGTTGATTTCAACTCATAGTGACCCTATAGAACAGAATAGAACTGCCCCTTAGGGTTTGCAAGGCTGTAATCTCTACAAGCACAGACTGCCACTTCTTTCTCCCACAGAGCAGCTGGGGGATTGAACAGCCAGCCTTTCTGTTTGCAGCCAAGCACTGAACTACTCCACCATCAGGACTCCTTTTAGTCCTATCTTTTCCTTCCTGTTTTGAAAAAAAAAAAAAAATTGTTTTTCACTTTTTTTTT
>NW_006921681.1:5442552-5453171 GCF_000298275.1 Orycteropus afer afer
TTTTTTTTTTTTTTTACATAGAAGAAAGCCTGATCCCTGAGACCCTGGACAGACTCTACAACATCTGGGCTGCAGGGCAAAGTAACCTTCAGGCCACAAAAGGGCAATGTCTTGAGTATGACATAATTTCAGAGGACATGAGACATGCAGGCTATTGCCAGGTAGTAGGGAACTTGGAATATTTTTCCAAAAGGACAAAATGTCAAAACAGAGTTAGAAAAATGAGCATTTTAAACAGTTAAATTTAAAAACAGAGTCCTAACACGTACATGCACAAAACCCAGATACCATTTAGCTGTGCTCTTAAGACATTTAACTGCTAACCAGAAGGCTGGCGGTTCAAACCCACCAGCCACTCCTTAGAAGGAAGATTGGGCAACCTACTTCTGCAGTGATACCGCCTCAGAAAGCCAAGGAGGGGTCACTATGAGTTAGATCCCACTCAACGGGCAGTGAGTTTGGTTTTCTACTAGAGATGATGCCACAAATCGGAAGACTCCTTTAGAATAGGAAGATGAGACCAAATGGCCCACCTGCAGTGGACAGATACCCCAAGAAGGCAAGCAAGGAACTTCGACCTGGGCACTGGAATAGGAATCTGAGCCCAAGATGGGGAGGCCAACTTGCAGTTTTTCTGAACCCAAATGAGCCAGAACACTGGCCAAATGACTCAGTTTCCACTCTCAACCAGGGTTGGGTTAAGGAGTATGAGGGAAAGGAAAGAGCTGGACTGCCCACTTTGTCACTGAGAAGGGGGCCCCTGTGCCCTGGAGCTTTCCCACCCTGTCACCACACAGTGAGATACTGCTGATCTTTGAAGGACAGGGCCCATGCCTTACATACACCCATAGCAGCAATTCTCATGCCAATGGACGTGCAAGAAATACCTGTTGGACTGAACTGAATCATCAAGAAGGTGCTATCGGGAATACTTTGCTAGACATAACAATTTTACACGGTTAGAAAAAAAAACAAACCAAACTCAGCCTCAAGTCGATTCTGGCTCATAGCGACTCCCATTGGGTTTCTAAGGCTGTAAATCTTTACGGAAGCAGACCAATCTTCCTTCCATGGAGTGGCTGGTGGGTTCAAACCACTGACTTTTTGGTTAGTAGCCAAATCCCTTAACCACTACATCAGCAATCCTCCTTTTATACTATGAGAGAGTCAAACAAAGCATGTTTTTCCTGTTTACACCATTGAGACAGCCCCTGTCAACTCTCTTTATTAATTTTCTCCACCTCTTTCAAGTCAACCTAAAAAACAGTTGCTGTTGAATCGATTCCAACTCACAGTGACCCCATGTGTGTCAGTGGAGAGCTGTGTTCCATTGAGTTTCTGATAGCTGATTTTTTTTAAAAAAGAAGTAGATCTCCAGGCCTTTCTTTCAAGGCACCTCTGGGTGGACTTGAACCTGAACCTTTCAGTTAGCAGCAGCATGCATTAAGCACTTGCACTACCCAGGGACTCCCAAGTCAACCTAAATCTTAAAGGATTCGGCAGCTTTCCTACTCTGCAGCAATTACAGAACTCAACCAATGAGCATGCGCCCTGTGCACATGGGCACTTACAACAGTCTTCTACTTGCCAGAAACTAGAGACCCAAGAAGTTCCCACTTGGGTCTGATAATATGTTCTCTATAAAACATCTTTCACCATGGAGCAGATTGGTAATCTCACGAAACAGGGAAACGGGCTCAAACCTAGACAATCACAGCAATTCACCCCTGAGTCATGAATTGAAGGTCATTCGTATGCAGCATTTTCGTTGGAAGGGTATTCAGAGTGGGCCTATTCACCACACCAAATCAGCCCTGAACAAGTGGAACTGTTAGGGAGAAAACCAAAAACCAAACTCACTGCCGTGGAGTGGGATCTGACTCATAGCGACCCCTCCTTGGGTTTCCCACATGGTATCACTACATCACTAGGGAAGTAGATTGCTAAACCTTTCTTCCGGGGAATGGCTGGTGGGTTTGAACTGCCAGCCTTCTGGTTCGCAGTCAAATGCCTTAGGCACTGCGCCACCAGAGCTCCCATTAGGGAGAAAAGAGGGCACAAAACTGAATCGCTCAATTTCTTAGGTGGCGCTTGAGACTCAGAACAGACCACCCTCCCCCTAATAAGGACAAAGAGATCATCAAGGGAGAGACTGATGCAAGCAAGCCTGAGGCAAATCCTGGTCTCTGACTCATGCGCACTCTAGCTCTGGTTTGCTACTGCCATTCTGGAATATTCCCCAAGCAAGAAGTGGGCACAAGGCCCCTGGGGACATACAAGGACAAATGGAAATGCCTTGCAATGGGACCAAAACGTTTGGTACAGCATTGCTCATGGGCTGCTGCCAACTGTCCTATGCTACCCTACCCAAGGCTGGTCAGTCCTCCCTGGGACCATTGTTATCTCTCCAGCCAATAGATGCACAATTGGCTCATCAAGCCCCCTACAAAATGAGACCTCCCAAAGGAAACCACAGCACACCCCCCTATTGTGTTCAACAAGACCTTTGTGAAAGGCGGACATGAGAGCAAATGGCCCAGGGGCTGACACAGATCCTTAATGAAAGTCTGGGGGGACTTTCTAAGTAAACTTTCTGTTTTTATTAGTGGAAACAAAATTCCTGAAAACTTTTCTGCCTAAACCCAAAGGGACCAAATGAAACTCAAATCTCATTCTCACCAGGGCCTTCAGTGAGCGCCTCTGTTTCCGCTTGGCGTCCTCGGGCGACCTCTGCTGGAAGAAGTCTGAATTACAGTCCAGATAACCTGACGGAGCTGCCAGGCTCAGGGAACCCTGATTTCCCGGTTGAGAAAAGGAGGGTGTCTAACAGAAAAAGCCTGGTGTTTTCTACCCTGGAACCTGCCACAGTAAGAGTTGTGCACCACAGATGCTGCAAACCTGCTCAAAGCTAGCATTCAGGTCTGGAACAGCAACACCTCCACTGTTTCCCACTTTACTGATTCTTAGGACCCTAGGCCCCGACTTCCTTACCTTGTCCTATTCCTGTGCCGGGGCGCCTGACAGGTCCTGAATCCATGATCTCAGTTTTGTCCCACATGCTAGGTTGGACTGTGTCCTGGGGAGTCCCAGCTCTGCCCCAGCTGCCACGTCCTTGGGCCAATCAGTTAATGTCACTGGGCTTCCTTGTCTCAGATTGGGGGGCTTGGACCAGGTGGTTCTTGGTTTGACTAGAGCATCTGCAAAGTTACCATGCCTCCACTGCCAGAGTTAAAGTTAATTGTATAAAAGCAAAGAAAGGTTCTGATCTTCACCTGAACCCACAGAGAATGAGATTGGCAGGAACTGCCAACTCTGCGTTGGGTGAAAAGCAAGAACGGGCGGTGGGGTTGTACCCTGTGCTCAGGGTCTGGTCCTGGAACCTAGGATCCCAACAGCCTTTGATGCTGGCCCCTACCTGCCTCCCTGGCTCTCATAAGCTTCAGGAATTTGGATGCAGCTCTCTTGCCAGGTAAACATCCCAGTGGCCCATCACCAGTAGAAAGCATGCCCCCCCCCTTTCCTTACGCCTTAGTCTCAAGAGGAGCTGCAGGGCTCAGCTGGCCAGTTAACTCTGCCTGGAGGGTGTAGGAGGTCCCCTAGAGAGCCAGCCACCTCTCCCTGCATCTTTTGCAGGGAAGCTGGTCACTGAAGTGCCGTGTCTGTCCCAGGCTGAGAAATGGGACCTGGGGTCAGTCTGGGGTAGCCACAGTCCTGAGCATGCCCCCCAAACTGATGACATCAGCAATGAGAGGGGCCTGCAGGCTCCAGTGGCCCTGCCATCTCCTTCCCTCTCCCTCCCTGTCATCACCCCTCCCAGCGCAATGCAGGACTCCAAGGGCAGGCGCAAGGTGGAGACACTCAGCCAAAAACCTGGGGGTGGAACAAGCAGTCACCAGCACCGAGGGGCCTCCAGTGGAAGTTCAGGGTCTGGGGCAGTGAGTCTTTAGTCTCCAAACTGTCTCACCACCCTGAGCATCCCAAGAAGGGCATGCTGGTGAGTGCAGTGTGACATCACTTCCCATTCTGCCGGGAGACAGGGCTTTTGCCAAGAACGGCCCTTGGGGACTAGTCAGGCAGCATTTCCGTGCCACTGGCACAAAGTCCTGCCCCTTGGATGCTATTCTGGGTAGAAGGTACTGTCTGGACCCCCTGGGGCTGCCCACTCTCTCTCTCTCTCTCTCTCTCTCTCCTTCTCTCTCCCTCTCTTTCTCTCCCTCCCTAGGCCCTCAGCTCCTGCCACCCAAGCCCATCACATCATCCAGGAGGGTCAGCAGCACCTGGCCCCTCCCTGTGTTTTGCTGGGTCAGCTCACCTCTGCAGGGGAAGTTGGACTCCCTCCTCTCTGTCCAGATACCCTCCACATCCAAGTTCAACCTTCCTACAACCAACTAGAAGACAACTGGGAAAAC
Source organism: Orycteropus afer afer (assembly GCF_000298275.1). Taxonomy (NCBI): domain Eukaryota; kingdom Metazoa; phylum Chordata; class Mammalia; order Tubulidentata; family Orycteropodidae; genus Orycteropus; species Orycteropus afer. The sequence continues at coordinate 5,446,962 of NW_006921681.1, forward strand.
AGTCTTTCTCCCACTGCCTTTGTGCCTCCATTTGTCCCCATAAGCTGTCCCAGAAATCATGAGCAAGAGAACTCAAGCAGATAGCCAGAGAAGGTTCCTTTGCCCTTGCCCAAGAGAATGCCTGAGCTGGGGATCCCTTCCTTACCCCCCAGCTGGAAAGGCAGCTTCACATTCCAAACACGCATCCAGGTTCAAAGTCAGAGATACAAGGCAAGGCCCAGAGACAGCTGCCCTGGGCTCATCTCGAAGCCTTCATTAACTCTTCTAACCCCTCCAAAGTGCGGAAAGTCATTCTTCCACGGAGTTTCCCAATAGCACTCTATATTCAGTGAGTGGGTACTCAACTCCGGAGCACCTGTGAAAGTAGCTCATTTGTCCAAGGATGCACAAAGCCATTCGTCCAAGAGCCCAGAGGCAGTATCTCCCAGGTGCCATCCTTCCCCCGGAGCCGGCTGCCTCTGCCTGTGGTCTCCAACTCCAGGGAAGTGCAAGAGTCAGGAGAAGGTGGTATAAATCAAGTCAGGGCTCACTCACTGCACCAATCAGCAACGCTGTCCTGCACACAGCTGCCAGGAGGTGGCCGTGGGGATGGAGGGCAGGGTGGCAGCACCAGAGCAGTGGTGCAGGGCCTCTGCATCACTAGCTACTGCTCCTGCTGCTGCTGCTGCTGCTGCTGCTGCGGCCGGCAACTCTCACACTGCTGACTGGGCTGGCAGCGGCGGGGGCGGGGCGGAGGGCATGCAGCAGCCTGGGTCCCCACTGCCGCTGCGCAAGGAGATTGGCTTGGCTGGCTGTGCTGGGGTAGGACAGTGGGGGTGGGAGAGGGCAGAACTGGAGAAGCCTCCTGAGTCAGCATGGGTGCATTGCGAGGTGGCCCAGGGAGCCCTGTCCACAGCTCTCTGTCTCCTTCCATCCACACCCCACCCCACCAATCTCTGGGGACAAGCTCTCGCCTCATTGTCCCCCTTGACAATGCTGGCACTATAATGTACCCTGAGGCAAGGGAAGATAGAGACTTCTTGTTAAAGCTGGGCCCAGGCCCTTAGAACCCTCTAGATGTTATTGTGGGGTCAGGCTCACAGCTGTGGGGATCTGACATGTAGGCAGGGACAAGGGGAGGTCTTTTCCTCACTCCCACCCTGCTATCGCCCTGAGGCTCATTCATAGGTCTGACACGAGGGCAGTGGCAGGCAGTAGGCACCAACTGCATTGGATTTCTTGCCAGAAATGCTGGCCCCTCACTGTCCCAGGTCAGTGCTTGCCTTACCAGCTACTCAGCAACTGGCTTCCCTGTTCTGCTACCTGGAAGCTGAGGGTGTCCAGGGACCTACAGGGGCTAAGCCGTCAACCCCATCCATTCCTGAGAGTCTCCTTGTCACCTCAGCTCTTCCACCTCCTTTTTCCCAGCCACCATGATGTGGTCATTTTCGCCCATACAGCCCTTGCCAGAGAGAAGATGGCCTCTTACAATGGAAAGGCTGTGGAAGTGGGGCACCCATGCAGCCCACGCCTTATCCATCTCATGGGGCAGGGTGTGTAATTCATTCCACCACCCGGTGGTATCAGAGTGCTGGGCTCAAGTGTCACCTGCTCCATGCCACAGCACACTAGTTACACTCCTGTCTCACCTGACCTACACATGGGCGACCAGAGACTTGGGGACAAGGATAGGTTTCTAAGGGCCAACAGTAGCAATTGCTTTGCAGTCATGGCTGATACGAAGAATGCTCCTCTGCCATTCAGGTTGGACATGTTGACCTTTGCAGAGTCACTGCTATTGGCAGGGCTCTTAGGATGTGCAGGGAGAGAAGTGGCCATGGCCTCCCGGCTCCATTCTCCTGCTTCCTGCTACCTCCATCCCACTGACAAGAGAAAGCAAGATGTTCAGACACAAACAGGCCATCCTAGCAGCTTCCAGCGGGTGGGGCAGTGTCTGCCTGATACACAGTGAGCATCTGTCCTCAGCACCAGAGGCTGCTGACCTTAGGAGACCCTGATACTAGGGCTCAGTGACCCCCTCTAGGTGTACTGGGCTCTGACTCATTCACATCCAAGGCTGTTGGTCTGGAAAATTTAAGTTGCTGCATATCACGAAGGGATTTCCACAAACACATACCATGGATTTTCGAGCAGTGGCTGAGATGGTTTTAAATATATGGGGAATGTATGTGTAAAAAAAAAAGGACAGTGGAAGAGAAGGGTGATGAGGGAGGGCATAAAGATTGTGACAGTAGCGAAGAGAAAGACACTTCTAACTGGGGAGGAGGATGCCCTTTAATCTGGAGAGTACAGTTCTAATCTGGGCGACTGTCCAGGCTAAGACGCCTTCAGATACTTGTCTATAAACCTGCAGGTCCCCAAATGTGGCAGAGTGTGTGGTATGAGCCCCTCTGGAACTCCCACTCTAACAGCCCCTGGCAGAATGCAGGCAGAGTTTTCCACAGACAAGCCTTCAAGCCTTGCTCCTGGTCTAGCAAGAACTTGAACATGGTACAGAAGCCCACAGAGGTCACATTGCACTGAGAGCTGGGGCTGTCACTGTCCCCTGGCTGTATCAGGGACTAGCCTGGATAATGTATATCTGAGAGGTTCATGGCACATACTGTGAGTTGATTTATTGCAAGACCTACAGTTTTTCTGCCAAATGACACTTTTTGCTTTGGAGGGAATCACAAAGAGGACTTCCAGCACCTGGGACCACCTAAGCAGATGCCACCATGGGCACTGAATGGCATCACCTCCAGTGCAGACCTGATCCAAATTGTATGTCCAGGAATGCCACATGGGACAGCCAGCCTGGGAGCTCCTTCAGTGGCACCTACTGAGGCAGCAGCTGGCTTTGCGTTAGTTCCTTGGCTGGTAAGGAGTCTGGGGCCCAGAGACCAGAGCTCAGGTCAGCTGTTCATGCAAGTCCCGGGAAAAAGTCACTGCCCTAAGGGTGCCTCCCTGCCAGTGGTGTGCAGTTCCTATCATAAGAAGCCCTACAGAGACCTCCCCACAGCCTAACATCCCATGTATCCCCACTCAGCACCTGCTACTCCCAAGTAAGGGGCTCATCCCATCCCTAAAGGCTGCATCCATTGCCCCTATGGGCACAAATCATTCTGCTTCAAATTTCCCTCCAAAGTACATCTCAGTAAATCCAAAAGAATAAGACCTCGATTTCCTATGAATAAAGCAGGGGAGGCTGCATTTATGTTCCAAGGGCTCAAGTTGGACTGAAGAAAGATCATAACAGAAATCAGACCTACATTTGCCAGCCCAATTGCACAGGCTTTAGAGAGCTAGTTAACCAGTCCCAGAATGACACCCTCCAAGGCAAGGGCCAAGCTTCAACTCCTCAGTGAGTCCCTGATGCCTGTCCCTACTTGCCCCTCCAGCATGTGGGAGAGAGAACCCAACCCGAACTGAAAGTGCAGTGTGTGCTTTGGATTTTGCCTGGGGCTGAGCACTCCCCAGTGTGGTACCCAACGGGCTGTCCAGAGCTCGGGCATCCCCTTCACCCTCCTCCTCCACCTGCTCCAAGCCTCCAGTCTGCCTTCTCCCGCAGCCAGCCGCTGCAGTCAGTTCTGCAGTCACTTGAAGGAGAAAGATTTCGCAGTACGGCATTCTTAAAGCTGCAGTGTCCATATTCTCCTTCAAATCCCGCCTGCCACTGCCACCCATTCCTTTACCAGGGTCCTTTGCAGAGGGTGGGTGGGTGAGGAGATGGGGCACGAGGGCTTGGAGAAGTGGGGCGGGTGGGAGTCAGAGACCCGAGCTCTGGCAAGGGTAAAGAGGAGAGGCGGGCACACTGGGCTAGCCTCTGCAGCTAAACCAGGTTGCTGGGACTGCAGCAGGACCGCAATGGAGTAGATTTTTTTTTTTTTTAAATCACAAAACCCCCACCAAAAATCCCTGCACAAACTTCCTTGTAGCTTCATGAAAACAAAAGATGCAGACACGAAACTGATACGAGAAAGAAACCCACCAATAAAGAAAGAAAGAAGAGAATTCAAAAGGTCTTTAAAACATATTTTTAGAAACTGACTTCGCTGAGCAACTGATTCAGTGTTCCCTACCTTGCTGTGCTGGCAAGCTGGACCGAGAAGGACCTGGAAGGAGTTCACCGGTAGTAGCCCAGAGTTCCTGCAAAGTGTGGAGAGAGAGGGCTCAGCTACAAGGAGGACGAGGCTTTTGAAAACCCAAAGGAAAGGGCGTCTTCCTGCCGGCTCTCTCAGGAGAGTGCCAAGGAGCTGATTGAGTATTAAGGAACAAACACACCCCTCCCTGGAAGTTACCTCTCTCCTCTGCTTGGCGCTGCTGTCCTGCTCCGGGAGTCGGCAAGTTGCAGACTGCTGTTGGTGCGGCAGGACCCGAAATAAGAAGTGTCAGCTGGGTCCCTGCACCGAAATGCTGCTGGGGAGTCAACACTGCAGGCGACGGGATGGTCTCTCCCCCTCCCCCAGGTTTAATTGAAACCCCTGACACTGCAAGATGCCGGCTCCTATGGAAACATATCTCCAAAGAGCTTCCACCTCCCCGTTCCTTCCTACCATGTCCAAGCTTTTCTCCCAGACCTCCCAGACTTGTTCACCTGAAGATGATGTTCTTGCCAAAAAAAAAAAAGAAGAAGAAGACCCTGTGGAATCCTTAATTTCTTCCTTTTGGAGATCACATTTGGGAGAAGGTAGAACTTGTTCAGAAGTTTGAGAATTGCAGCCTGGTACTCAGAAAGCAGCAGAGGGACCGAGTCACTGTCTGCTTTGCCTGAGACACGTTAACACCACCACTTTACTGAAAAATGACAGACGTAGACCCAAGGTAAAATTAAAAAAAGAAAAGGAAAGGAAAAGCAAAATTCCTCTCACTCTGCTGACCACTTTCCAACAGTTTGGGAAAATCTCAAATATTGCTTTCCTTTAAGAAAATCCCACTTTAAAATCTGTACTCATGTGACATTGAGAAGATGGCCACAAAGTGTCAATTTTGTCCTGATGTGACTGTGATTCTTAAAGTTTTGGCTCCTGCTTCCACGCAAGTTAATCTTTTTTAAGTTTGAGACAGGGATTTAATGGGGGAAAACTCCAGGAGAGAGAAGTGTTTTAAATGCAGATACAGTTAAAATAGCACATCTGATATAATGCACGAGGGATAACGCAGAACAGAGAAACTCAGAGGTAGCAGAGGGTGAGGAAGAAATGGACATTCTCAGGGTTTGAGTTTATTACAAACTGAAAGTCAAGGAAAGGAGTGTATGTGTGGGAAACGAAGATGCTCCTTCTAAATAAATGGCTCATAAGGACCGATTACATCAATGCCATGAACATTTCATTACGGAATAGGACTGGAGTGTGTGACTAGCTTCTAAACAGACCAGGAGGGAAGGCTTGGCTTGGCTGCCTGCATCCTGCCTGGGACACGGCCACGCTGCGGCAGTGCACCATGGCCGTCGTGGCCCAGCGTCGTGCCCGCTGCCCTCATCCACTGTCCCCACTCTTGGGCTTTGCCAGGCAGGTGAGCTGTGCAGCAAGTGCTGTAGGGCAGAGGGAGCCAGAACTAGCCATGACTATGCTGGGGGCATGCTCCTTCTCCGTGCTGCACCCTTGGTCACAGCTGGGGGAGACCACAGACAAGTATCCCAGCTGGAAGGGACCCCAGAGAGCACCAGCCCAATCCCTCCATTTCACTGATGAGAACACTGACAGCCAAGAAACAGCAGGGCCTCACCAGGAAGACAGGGAACCTGCGTCAGAATTTAGGACTCCTACATTGTAAGCGAGAAGTCCCTAGGGCCGCAAATGGTTAAGCTCTCTGACTACTAACTGAACGTTTGCCAGTTTGAACCCTCAAAGAAGAAAGGCCTGGATGTCTGCTTGTAAAAGGTCACAGGCTTGAAAACTCTATGGAACAGCTCTGCTCTGCGCAAACGCAGTGGCCATGAATCGAAACCAATGGCAACCAGCTGGTTGCTGGTTTAAATTGGAATTTAGGACATCATGATTGGTAAAGCAGCAGGCCAGAAAAGCAAGGGAAACCTTCAATGAGATGGATTGACACAATATCCAAAACCATGGGCTCAAACATAAGAACGATCACGGAGACCGTGCAGGACTGGGGGACACTGCGTCCTGCTGTACATCAGGTCGCCAAGAGGCAGAGCCCACTCAACCGCAACTAACAACAAGCTGGAACTGAGAATTTCTGACTCTTCATGCCATGTTCTGCCCA
>NW_006921681.1:5453421-5478461 GCF_000298275.1 Orycteropus afer afer
TCTTTGAAAGCAGAGAAAACATTAAGTAGTTTTCTTGCAGCCAAAGGCAAGCCCAAACCTGGTGCTTAGAATCCAAAGAAAGTTTTTCTTCAGTCTCTTCAAATTTTGAAACCAAAATGCCATCTGTATTAGTTTCTTGTTTTTGTTGTTGGGTGCCATTAAGTCGATTCGGACTTGTAGCGACCCCATGTGACAGAGTAGAACTGCCCCTTGAGTTTCCTAGGCTGTCTTCTTCACAGGGGCAGATCACCAGGCTATTTTCCAGGGGAGCCCCTGAGTGGGTTTAAACTGCCGACCTTTGGGTTAGCAGCTGAGGTCTGGATTACTGTGCTACCAGGGCTCCTCTCATCTGTTTCTTAGGGCTTTAGTAACAAATGCTACAAACTGGGTGGCTTGAAATGACAGAAATTTATTCTCACACAGTTCTGGGAGCCAGACATCTAACAAGAAGATGTCAGCAGGGCTGGCTTCTTCTGCAGGCTCTGAGGGACGGTCTGTTTCATGTCTCCCTCCTAGCCTCTGCTGGCTTCTGACAGTGCTTGGTGTCCTATGGCCTGTAGATACATCACTCAAATCTCTGCCTCGGCTTTCACCTGGCCCTCTCCTCTGTGTCTCAGCTCCCTCTATCTCCTACTTTAAAATATATATATATATATATATATATATTTTAAATAATGGTAAGGGGGTGGGAAGGGAACACTGCTAGATAGGTAGAGACAAGTATTAATTTAGGGGAAGGGAAAAGGAATAAAAAAGAAGTAATAAAGATAAAAAATTAAATAAAATACTCTAAAGTATTAAGGGAGCTCTGGTAGCATAGTGGCTAAGACACTTGCCTGCTAACCAGACAGCTGGCGGTTCAAACCCACCAGCCACTCCTCGGAAGGAAGGTTGGGCAATCCTACTTCCGTAGTGATATTACCTCGGAAACCCAAGGAGGGTCGCTATGAGTCGGGGCCAACTCGACGGCACATAACAACAACAACAACAAAGTATTAAGGAGCTCCAATGACGCAATGATTAAAGCATTTGAATGCTAACCAAAAGGTCGGTGGTTTGAATGCACTAGTCACTCTGTGAGAGGAAGATAAGGCAGTCTGCTTCTGTAAAGATTTACAGACTTGGAAACCCTAAGGTGCAGTTGTACTCTGTCCTACAGGGTCGTTAAGAGTCAGAATCAACTCGAGGGCAGTAGATTTAGTTTTTGGGCTTTATGAGTCAAAATTGACTTAATAACAATGAGTTTGTTTTTTCGGTCCATATATGTGTGTGTGTATTTGCCATTTGAATATTTTTTTCACATGTACAATTCAGTGACATCGATTCTGGGACAGTGGTGGGTCAATAGTAGAATTCTCACCCTCCATGCAGGAGACCCGAGATGAGTCCTGGCCACTGAATCTCGTGCATAACAACCACCTCCATCTGTCAGTATGGTGGAGGCTTGCTGAACGGGTTTCAGCAGAGCTTTCAGACTGAGACAAACTAGCACAAGAAGTCTTGGTGATCTACTTCTGAAAACCCCACAATTTACAACTGCTCATGGAGCTGGTGCAGGACTAGGCAGCATTTCATTCCATTGTGCATGTGGTCTCCATCAGTTAGGGCCAACTCCATGGAAGCTAACAATAATAAGATTTAGGCCATTTGGCCCCAATCCATGCTCTTAATCCATGTTGCTGTTGTTAGTTGCTGTTGAGTCTGCTCCAACTCAAGGTGACCTCCCTCATGTACAAGAGAATGTTGTCCATTCCTGTGTGATCTTCTTGATCATTGATACTTTCAAGTTCATTGTTGTGGCCACTATATTTTGAGTGCCTTCCAAGGTAGGGGGCCCATTTTATAGTGCTGTATCAGATAATGTGCTGTTGTGGACCATACAGTTTTCATTGGCTGATTTTTGGAAGCTCTGCAGAACCCTGTTCACCATGGGAGACCCTGCTGGTATTTGAAATACCAGTGCACAGCTTCCAGTATCACAGCAACATGCAAGTTCCACAGGGTGACAAACTGACAGGTGAGTGGTATCTACAGATTCTTTGCTCTCTCGCTTTCCACCATTGATTTTCTATCCAACCCACATCTCTGATTTGTTCTTTTTACAGCTACATATTGGGCATTTTCAGACATGTGCTCTGATCTAACTCTGGGTATGGTCCTTTGTCATCTTTACTAGGGACGACCTCTGTTGACTAAATGCAGGAGAGGCTCAGTAAATGAATGTGTGCAGACAAGTGCACAGCGCCATCCCAAGAAGGGAGGCGAAATAGCACCGCACCCAATATTGTCCCTAGTGATTAACAAAACACCTGTCAGATCAACAATGAACGTGAAACAAGCATTTATGTTTAAATCAATAAGGAAGAAGAAACTTAGAAACTAATGATCATTCAGACTTTGCATTAAAAAGCAAAGATGTTTCCTTGAGGACTAAGATGCACCTGACCTAAGCCATGATATTTTCAATAGCCTCATATGTCTGTGAAAGGTGAATAAGGAAGACTGAAGAAGAGTTGCTGCCTTTGAATTATGGTGTTGGCAAAGAATACTGAATATACCATACCATGGACTGCCAGAAGAATGAACAAATCTGTCTTGGAATAAGTACGGCCAGAATGCTCCTTGGAAGGGAGGATGGTGAGACTTCATCTCACTTACTTTGGACACGGTATCAGGAGCGACCAGTCCTTGGAGAAAGGTATCATGCTTGGTAAAGTAGAGAGTCAGAGAAAAAGAGGAAGACCCTCAACAAATGGATTGACACAGTAGCTTCAAATAATGAGCTTAAATATAGCAATGGTTGTGAGGACAGCACAGGACTGGGCAGTGTTTCGTTCTGTTGTACATAGGGTAGCTGTTAGCAAAACCTTTTGACAGTACCTAACACCAACACCAATGCTGGGGTCCTCACATTTGCTCTCCAGTTTCTCATGTGGTGTGTTGACAAATCTGGTGATCCTTTCTCTTTTTTCAAGGGCAAGTTCTAACAAATGTGATTTCTTCGCAGCCCCCAGATCCTCATAGCTTTTGTAAACAAAGGACCTTGTCATTTTGTTGTTGTTGTTAGCTGCCCTTGAGTTGCCCTCTACTCATGGAAAGCCCATGAACAACAGAAAGAAATGCTGCCCAGTCCTTTACCATCACCACGACTTGCAGCAGATCAGACTGTTGTGATCCACAGGGTTGTCATTGCCTGATTTCTCAGAAGTAGATTGCCAGGCCTTTATTCCTGGTTCATCTTCATCTGGAAGCTCTGCTGAAACTAGTTCAGCATCATAATAACATGCAAACCTCCACTGGCAGATGGGTGGTGGCTGTGCATGAGATGGATTGGTTGGGAATTGAACCAGGGTTGCCTGCATGGAAGGTGAGAATTTCACCACCGAACCACCAATGTCTCTCTGCCTGCCAAATTTGATGTTGGGGGAAAAAAAATATTCAGTCTAGTTCCTCATTGGATCTCCTACACTGATGTTTTCGTTACCTAGTGCTGTTCTAACAGAAATTACCACAAATGGGTGGTTTTACACACAGGGATTTATTCTCTTACAGTTTTAAGTCTAGAAGTCTGAGTTCAAAGTGCTAGTTCTAGGGGCAGAGTGAAGGCCCCTTGATGTTGGGCTTTAGCTTTGCCTCTTGCTCCCGGCCCACTGAAGCTGGAGGCTTCTCTTAACTCAGACAGCTGTTGGCTGCTGAGGCTGACAAACCCAAGGTCTACGAGTAAAAAGGCACAGTACCAAGATTATCAGGCAAAATGGCAGGCCACTCATTCAAGTCCATTAACAGTCCCAAGATCGGCAGACAACATGGCAGGCTGTTGAGATGAAGACTCAGCTATATGCAAGGTCCAAGTGTGCCAAAAAGCTCAGAGACCTTTCTCAAAGCTGTCTTTTTATATACTGGAAGCAGACCACATCCCTAAGGCAGCTACTCAGCTGCTCCAGTAGATTCCACCACGGAGTTGATTACCAGTCTCATCATGGGGAATAACTACATCCAGCTGCCCAGCCACTCAGAACCAGGCCCAGTCAAGCTGACATACAACTTAACTCCCACAACCGGCAATGAGCAGTTTGCAAACACACATGGCAGAGAGCAGATATGGACGGTCAAGTTTTTTTCATCTGCATTACATGGGGTTCATACTCAACAACCCTATGGTCTCGTCTCTTTTCAATGACAGCAGGATAAAACGAGTGGTTGTTCAGTTTTCTAATGAAACTAGAACAAGGGAAAGTGTTCTGTCTGGAAGTTGTTCTCCAATACTGAGTCTTGAGTTGATTTAGGGATCTCTCCACTTTAGAATGAGGCCCAGCCTCGTTTTATTGTAGTTGAGAGTGGCTCTGCCTGGGGACAGAGGCTGGCCTCGATAAGCCTGAAACTGCCGGGCTGGGCAGGAGATTCTCTCTGTCTTAAATCATAAAAAGTCCCTTGACCTTTTGATAGCCAGACATCTGGATTGGCACTGGAGAGAGTTGACTGCATCACAGTGGCTTTTCTTTCCGGATGAGTAAAGCCTTCTGTGATGACCTCAACACGCTTAGCCTTTCCTCCACCAACACAAAACCACAGATACCGGGGAGGGGCATAACAGGAGGCTTGGTGGCTTTCTCACCAGAAGATAAAGGCTTCCCTGCCTTGAATTTCTCACATAGTTCCTGTTGATAACCGCCCTGTGTGGAGTTCGTTCTGCTCTGAGCCATACATGTGGGATATAGTGATGACAAAGCGAAATGTCCATGCATGTGATAATTAGAAAGAACCTTTCCACCTAAAACGTTCTCATTCCTTCCCCCTGCTGCTGCTTCATCCTCAGTTAAGAATATCACCCTCTTTGCTTCCCAATCTGGCTTTGGCATCAACAGAGATGGAAACGCTCAAATATCAGAGTGATTAGCTCACATCCACATTCTGTGGGCTTTCTCACTTGCTCTAGCACCAAGTGTTTACTGAGCACCTATTGTGTGCAGAGCAGAGGACCCTGAACTAAGCCTTTGTTGATGACAAATGTATCCCTGCTAAGATGTTACAGGTTAGCTGGCTTAAGCTGAGATTCTTCCCCAGAAGTATCTGTGTTTAATGGAAGAATAAAAACACTGTAACTGCAGAGGAACAAACACATACATTTGCAGACACTTGCAATAGAATGAAAAGATCTCTGGTGGAGCAATGCCTAAGGCATTTGACTGCTAACTAGAAGTTGACGGTTCAAACCCACCAGCCACTCCATGGAAGGAAGACTGGGCAATCTACTTCCGTAAAGATTTACTGCCTCGGAAACCCAGTGGGGGTCACTATGCATCGGAATTGACTCGATGACAGTGGGTTTGGTTTTTTTCCTTTTTTTTTTTTGGCAGCCAAATGAAAAATTTTTGAACTGCAGGGAAGCCTTTCTGAAGTCCTTTAAGTTATTACCTTAGCCCATAAGCACCATTTTCTGTGCTCATGGAACCCACATCTCTTGGTCTGGGCTCAAACTCCCCTTATTAAAGAGTCCTTCCCTGACCAACCTTTTTAAAACAACACCCAGCATCCCTCAGCATGCTAATCCTTTTCCTTCTTTATTTTCCTTGTGAGCACTTCCATGAGCACCTGACATTGTACACTTACTGGCTTATTGGTTTACTCTGCCTCCCTGCGCTAGAAGGCAAACTGCCTGATGCAGAGAAGTTGGCTGCTTTGTGCCCTGCTGTGTCTCCAATGCCTAGAACAGTGGCCCAAAACAACAACAACAATAAACAAACCCACTGCCATCGAGTCAGTTCCGACTCATAGCCACCCCCACTGGGTTTCCAAGGCGGTAAATCTTTATGGATGTAGATTTCCCAGTCTTCCTTCCACAGAATGGCTGGTGGGTTTGAACCACTAACCTCTGGTTAGCAGTCAGATGCCTTAGGCACTATGCTACCAGAGCTCCTTAGAACTGTGCCCATACACAGTAAAAACAGATGCTGTCAAGTTGACTCCTACTCATAGTGACTCCACGTGTGTCAGGGTAGAATTCTGCTCCGTGGGGTTTTCAGTGGCTGATTTTCCAAAGCAGATTGCCGAGACTTTCTTCCAGGTAGACTTCAATCTCCAACCTTCTGGTTAGCAGCCAAGTGCATTAACAGTTTGTACTCCCAGGCACTGGCGCATAGTACAGGCTCTGTTAATATTTGTAAATGAATGAATGAACAAGTCCATTCCCTTCCCTCACCATCAGTGAGTCTTTGCAGTGGTGCCCAGTGGAATTCCTCATGAATTCTAGGCAAACCTACGACCTCCACCAATGGGGACTTCTAATTCCATCCCCAGTAAAAGCTGGCTCCTCACAAGCTCTCAAGCATGGCTGGTGGGAGTCACCCCTGCCATCTCCCGATGCTCTGTCTGTGAGGAAGGGCCAATCTGAGCAGGTTGTGTTGTTCAGTGCTGCCTAAAACTCAGATGCCTCACCGAGGTTCAGCCCCTGCCTGCCTAGCCTCCCTTTGTGTCTCTCAGTTCTCTAGTGTTGCTATAACAGAAATACCACAAGTAGATGGCTTTAACAAACAGGAATTTATTCTTTCACAATTTAGGAGGCTAGATGTCCAAATTCAGAGTGCTGGCTCTAGGGCCTGGGTGAAAGCTCCTCGACTGAAGCCCATTGGGCTTCAGCTCTGCCTCTTGTTCCAGGCCCACTGGCGCCATCTGGAGGCTTCACCTAACTCATGCAGCTGCTGGTTACTGATTCTGATGAACCCAAGATCAGCATGTAAAATGCCACAGTCCCAAGATCAGCAGGCAACACAGCAGGCCACTGGTTCAAGTTTAGAAACTGGAGATAAAGACTTGGCCAAATGCAGGATTCAAAATGTGCCAAAAAGCTAGAGATCTTTCTTAAATCTTCTCCATATATACTAGAAGCAGGCCACGCCCCAAAAGCAACTAATTAGCTGCTCACAGCAGATTCCACCATGGAGCTGATTACATCACATTCAATCTCATCATGGGGAATAACTACATCCAGCTGCTACACCACTCAAAATCACAGTCCAGCCAAGTTGACAAACAACCTTAACTACCACACATTGGCTACCTTCCCCTTTACTGGCTGAATTGTGGGCTCCTCACAGGATATTGAGAAATTGGAAACCCTCTGCATTGCTGGTGGGAACGTAAAATAGTATAGCACTGTGGAAAACAGTTTGGTGGTTCCTCAGAAAGTTGAACAGAGTTACCTTTTGATCTAGCAATTCCACTCCTAGGTGTATGCCCCAAAGAATTGAAAGCCATGACTCAAATAGACACTTGTATGTCAATGTTCACTGCAGCACTATTCACAATAACCAAAATGTGAAAGAGCCTAAATGTCCAAGAAGAGATGGATAAAATAAAATGTGCTGCACACCCTGGAGAGAACAATCATGGGAGAAGGAAGGGCTGCTTATGCACAGGGAGATAGCTCAGGGTGCAGAAGAGTATGAAGGGATGGACACTGGGAGGAGGTAACTATGGGGAGGAAGTGGGAGGGGAGCTGCTGCATTGTAAATTTTGGTCAATGACATGAGACAAAGTATATGTGAACTGCTGTATGAAAAGTGAATTTACTCTGTAAATCTTCACCCAAATCCTAAAAAAATAAAAAAATAAAAAATAAATAAATAAATAAAAATAAAAAAAGCATGTTGCCCCCTCCCCAGAAAAAAAATGTGCTGTATCCATACAATGGAATATTATCCAGCCATAAAGAGATATGAAGTCCTAATACATGTCACAACATGGATGAACCTTGAAGACATTATGCTGAGTGAAAATAAGTCGGACAAAAAGGACAAATTTTTTGTGACCCCACTTGATGAAATATCTAGTATAAGCAAATGCATAGATATCAAAGTTTACTAGTGGTTACCAGAAGCAGGAGGAAGAGGACAAGGGGGACTCATTGCTTAAGGGACAGGGAGCTGCTGTTAAAGGTGATGGAAAAACTTGGAAATGGATAGTGTGATTGTTGAACAACATGATAAAATAACTAAGTCCCCTGAGTTATATATGTGAAGAACATTGAGATGGTATACATTCTTTACATATATATTGACCACAATTTAAAATAAATGTTCCTCACAGCTCCCTCTCCCTGGAAATTGTCCCCTCAGGCCCCTTCTTATCCTTCATGTCAGCCTAAATGTGCCATTCTAGGAGTGGCTTCCCTTGACCATCTTCTCTAGAAGGGCCCTCGTCTTCCCTTTCACAACACTTCCCAGACAACCCTAGCCCAGCATTTCACACTGCCTGCAATCCCTGGGTTGGTCTGGTCATTGCTGTTCTGTTTCCCTCTCATTAAAATGGGAGGACTTTGAGGGCAGGTCCTTCTCGGCTTTGCTTATGCTGAAATCCCTGTACCTGGCAGAGCCCAGCATCAATATCATCTGTTGGGTGAAGGGATGAATCCACTACCCACCTGTCAGTCTGTGATACTGTGGTGGCTCGCACAGTGTTATGATGCTAGAAGCTAAATATTTCAAATACCAGCAGGATCACTCATGATGGACAAGTTTCTGTGGCACTTTCAGACTAAGACTAGGAAGGAAGGCCTGGTGATCTACTTCCAAAAATCAGCCAATGAAAACATTATGAATTGCAACAGAACATTGTTAATTTCTTTGGACATGTCAGGAGGGATCGATTCCTGGAGGAAGAGATAATGTTTGGGGAAGTAGACAGCCAGCGAGACAAGGGAGGCCCTTGGTAAAATGGATCGGCATAAAAGCAACAACAGTGGACTGGAACATGCTGGCAATTATGAGGATGAGGCAGGGCAGGGCAACATTTTTCTCTGTTGCATGAAAGTTTGCCACGAGTCAGAGTTGACTCAATGGCAGCGACATCTCTCTCTAAGGTGCTCTGGTGGTGCAGTGGTTAAGTCCTCACCAGCCACTCTACTCTGTCCTATGTTTTTGTTATGGGCCATTGAGTCGGACTCAACTCATAGCGACCTTTCCTTGGGTTTCCGAGGCAGTATCACTACAGAAGTAGATTGCCCAACCCTCCTTCCGAGGAGTGGCTGGTAACGCTATCCTACAGGGTAACTATAAGTTAGAATCAACTCAATAGGAACGTGTTTGGTTTCGTTTAGTATTTATCTGCCTGCCTGTCTCTCTGTCCATCCATCCATCCATTGATCCATCCAATGACTGCTTCTGGGCTCTTGGTCTACTGCTATCTTTCCACAACTTTCTGTTTTGACACCCATGTATCCATTGAGCCGACCCCCATCCACCACTGATGGTGAGGAAAGCTCTTCCCCCACCCCTGATGATCTCAGTGTCTCTTCCACCCACTTCTCTCAGCTCCTCTGAGTCACCTCAACGTTCCTACTGCTCATGCTTTACTCATAGACGGTCTCTCCTTAAATCCTGGTTTTTCCAGCTTGGTTATCCGGTTGCTAAGCCCATCACATGGTAATTGCTCCCATTCACCCAGTGCACTAAGGGCCAGGTGTCACCCCAGCACTTTCCACATATTTAACACATTTAAACCTCATGCAACCCCATGAGGCAGCTCTGAGTACCCCATGTTAAATGAAGGACTCAAGTCAGAACCATCAAATGACTTTCCCAAGGTCATAGAGCAAAACATAGGGCATCTGGAGTTGAGTGCAGGCTGCCCAGCTCTAGGGCACAGGCTCTGAACACAGACTCACCCATGGATTACCAGGGGCACATCCTAACAGGAGAGGGGCTGCTACAGGCAGGATCCCTCACAACAGCAGGAGAACGGGACATCAGTAGACTTTGTTAAGGAAAAGACAGAACATTATAAAGAGGAGGATAAAAACAAAAACATGGCAATCTGTGCTAAGAACCCTACATACCTCAATAGGCCCCTGATGCATCACTCCACACAGCACTGCAGAGAGCAGAAGAAAAAGAGGCTGTTCAGTTAGCACTGCCAGATTTAGCAAATAAAAACACTGGACACCCAGTTAAATTTGAATTTCAGATAAGCAACAATGGCTTTTTTTAACCAAACCAAACTCACTGCCATCAAGTTGGATCCGACTCATAGTGACCCCTCCTTGGGTTTCTGAGGCGGTATCACTACAGAAGTAGATTGCCCAGTCTTCCTTCCAAGGAGTGGCTGGTGAGTTTGAACTGCCAGGCTTCTGGTTAGCAGTCAAATGCCTTAGGCACTACGTCATCAGAGCTCGCTCTCTCTCTCTTTTTTTTAGTAGTAGTAGTATAAACATGTCTCATGCAATATTTGGAACATGCTTTTATTTTAAAAATTATTTATTGTTTATCTGAAGTTCAACTTTAACTGGCATCCTGTATTTTTATCTAGCAACTTGGTTTAAGAAGACAAGAAAATATACAATACATTCTAGAGAGGTTTGCTTACCAAGATGGTTAAAATAAAAAGATTGGTATGTAAATTATCCTTACAACAAATGTTAACAGATAAGAACTATGGAAATGACAGAAGTTGGAAATAAAGAGTCGAACAAAACAGAAGTTTACTTCTCCCTCAAACAAAAAAAATAAAAAAATCTAGAGGTCAGCGGTCCTGGGCTGATATGCTGGCTCCACTGTGCCATCAGGGACCTGGTTTCCTTCCATCTTTCTCTTCTGCCTTCCTTAGCATGTAGGATCCATCCCCACAATAATCTCATGAGCCAAGAGAGTTGCTGGGGCTCAGGCTGTCACATCAGCATTCCAGGCAAAAAGCAGGAGGGGGTGTGTGGGGGGAAAAGAATATGAAAAAAGGACATGCCAGTTGTTGGTCTGCATATATATATATATATATATATATATATATATATATATATATATATATATATATATATATATATATATATTTAAATTCTACCTGGCAACTTTTGCTTACGCATCATTTGCCAGAACTTCACATGGTCACAGTTAGCTGCAAGAGAAGCTTGGTGAAGTAGAGGGCCAGCGAGACAAGGGAGGCCCTTGATGAAATGGATTTGTGTGCACATTACCACACTGATCTCTTAATAACGAGAAAGGGAAAATGGATATCAAGGAAGAGAGTAGCCTGGAGGGAACACTAAGTCCTCCTACCTCATAGATTAGGAAACCACGCCTTTTCTGCTGGAGGATGTTAGGTGCCCACTTTATCTAGTTATGTTGCTGTTGTTAGCTGCCTTGGAGTTGACCCCGACAAAGGAATGAAATGGCATAGTCCTGCACCATCCCCCTGCTAGATTGCAGATAAGACTGTTGAGCTCCATAGAGTTTTCATCGGAAGTAAATTGCCAGGCCTTTCTTCTTAGTCTGGAAAGTGTGCTGAACCCTGTTCAGCATCAGAGCAACACACCAAGCCTCCCTTGACAGACAGGTGGTGGCTGCTCTTGAGGTGCAACAGCCCGGAACCGAACCGCAGTCTCCCGTATGGAAGGTGAGAATTCTACCACCCAGCCACCAGTGGCTCACTTATTTAAATCTAGGCACTTTTAATGTGTCTGCTATTTAGTTTTAGAGACTTCATTTGTTGCTGTTCTAAGCCACCAAGGACACAATTCAACAGAAAAGTAATAAATAAAACAGCACATTGATTTTATATATATGTGTGTGTGTGTGTGTGTGTGTGTGTGTGTATATATATATATATATATATATATGCTCTGGTAGCATAGTGCCTAAGGCACTTGACTGCTAACCAGAAGATATATATATATATAAGCTCTGGTAGCATAGTGCCTAAGGCACTTGACTGCTAACCAGAAGGGCAATCCTACTTCCGTAGTGATACTGTCTCAGAAACCCAAGGAGGGGTCGCTATGAGTCGGGGCCGACTCGACGGCAAATAACAACAACAACAACATATATATATATATATATATATATATATATATATATATATATATATATATATATATATATATATATATACACATACACATATGTGTGTCTATATATATAAAATCTAATTTAAAAGAGTCTTTCTAAGGAGAAGAGTAAACTCCTTGAAGGATAAACTCTTGATCTGTGGCTCTTCCCTCATTCTTAGACCATGATTCCATTCAGGGTTTGCCTACATCCTGCTATGTGCCAGCCATGGAACTAGGACCAGGAAATAAAGCAATGGCTGAGGGGTGACTGCCAATGCAAGGCTGACTTGCTGAGGCAATAAATGGGTGCTGAAACAGTGAGACTGGGTGAGGACACAGCCTGCACCTATACAGGCATAATACCTACAAAGGTGCAGTACCTGGGAAGGGGGGTGGCGCGGGCATGGGTCATTAATACTTTGAGAAAGCTCATCTAAGTGAGGAGAACTCAGGTTTGTGGATGCACATGTGAGCCACAGAGGCCTTCATTTGCTGCTGGCACTCTTAAGAGTGACCTGTATCTCTGAGCAATTTTCTGGCCTCCTGAGGTGACTCAATGATCTACATGGGTCCCTTGAATTCTGCTGAGAATTTTTCATCTGTTAGGTTTAAAAGTAAGCAAAACTCTTCAGTTCTTAAAAAAGAAAGAAACAAAGAAATCCTTGCTTTGAACTCAATGTTTGGGTCAGGTAATGGAACATTAAATGTGGTCAGTATACATTCAGTTGTGAGTCTAAGTCTTCAGCTGCCACCATCCCCAGTGCCAGGAATTTCCTGGTGGTGGGGACGGTTAACCCACACTCAGCTCTTAAGTGAATTGATGGCAGTTCAAGTTCATCCAGAGGTGCCTCAGAAGAAAAGCCTGGTGATCTACTTCTGAAAAATCAGCCATAGAGAGCTCTATGGAGTGCCATTCTATTTGACACCCATGGGGCTGCCATGAGTTGGAATCGCTCACTGGCAATTGTTCTTTTTTATCCCCAATTCCAGAGTGAGATGTGGATGATCTGGTTAAACATGTGCACTGATTAAGAATAGTTTTGAATCTATTAACTCAGTAGCTATTTTGAGGAAGGAAAAAAGACCAAGCCAGTGTGAGATTAGGGAAGAATGTTTTTAGAGAAAACTGTTAGTGTCTGGGAGTATTGTCCCTATGTAGGAAAGGGAGGGTTGCTTTCCCCCTACCTTGAGCTTACTGAGGTCTTCATGGAGACCATTCAGAAAGCAGGCACAGGTCCCTAAGCCCAGGGACACAATGGCCTGGGGTGTACCCTTCACCTGAGAAATCTGAGGGGGTCCTGGCTAAAGCAGCCCTTGGCAGTGATCTCCTTTTGCTGCAGCCTATCCAAGGTGGGTGTTTAGCACAGACCAGGTGTGGGACGGGGGGGGGGGGCTCAGATTCTACCTGGAGGAAGGAGGGGACCTCAGAGAAAGAGCTCTGAGGTTTTCCATCTGATCTCCAGAGGCTGAGAGTGGAATAATAAAAGACCAGCCAGAGAAGATGTTTTCACTGGAGTCCAGATATGAGGTCCTCAGCATTGAAGGAGTCTCCAAAGACCCTTGGAAGTGGAAGAAAAACAGTACAAGAGTTACCGTCGACTCTGACTTCCAGCATCCCCACGAGGGTCAGAATGCAGCTGTGCTCTCTGGGTTTTCAACGGCTGATTTTTCAGAAGTTGATCTTTAGGCCTTTCTTCTGAGGCAACTCTGGATGGACTTGAACCTCCAATCTTTTGGTTAACAGCTAAGCATCCAACCAATTGCACCACCCAGTGGCTCTGGGGGGAGCTCTGGTGGCATAGTGCCTAAGGCACTTGACTGCTAACCAGAAGGCTGGCGGTTCAAACCCACTAGCCACTCCTCAGAAGGAAGATGGAGCAATCTACTTCTGTAGTGATACTGCCTCGGAAACCCAAGGAGGGGTCGCTGTGAGTCAGGTCCGACTCGACGGCACATAACAACAACAACAACAACAGTGGCTCTGGGAGATACACAGCTCTAAATACTTGCCAAACCCAGGGAGCAGTTTTGCCAATAAGTACATGACCTTCCAGTCTAGGGAAACCTACTGCCATCCTGGAAGAGGCAGAAACTGCAGGCAACTAATTGAGGAATCTAGAGCTCTGGTAGTGCAGTGCTTAAAGCATTGGGCTGCTAACCCAAAGGTCAGCGGATTGAACCCACCAGCCCCTTGGTGGGAAAAAGATTAGGAAGTTTGTTTCCGTAAAGATTTACAGCCTTGGAAACCCTATGGGGCAGTTCTACTCTGCTCTAGAGGGTCAGTATGAGTCAGAATTGATTGGATGGCAGTGGGTTAGCTGAGGAATGCATCAGTGCACAAACAGCAGGGAGACCAGTAGCAATGCCCCATTTCCCACTCTGGCTGCCCACCAGGAGCTGGAGGCAGAGTGAAGCTGTAACCCGGGAGTTTTGACTATTACATGGGGGTGGACGTTTTAAATCCTAACTTGAAGTGGCTGGAGAGAGGCCAGGAAAGTCATGGGGCTTGCCCTAGATTTCACCCAGGCAGCAGGTAAGAACAAGTTCATGCGAGAAAGTTTGAACCAGGAGTGGGGGAGACAATGAAGTTGTTCTCTATTGCGTCCAATGAGCCTCACTTGTTCAACGTACCAGTAACACACACACTCTTAACATATATGTCAGGGTTAATCTCTCAATTGCTAAGAAGCACAATTAGCAAGTGCACTAATGAGGGCTCCATTTACACTTCTAGCCTCACCTCTGAACATGTGTTTATTTGAAGCTAGTTCTCCTAAAGGCAGCTCTCTCATTAGTGTTCTATTTGTAATTCAGATTTCTTCAAGTACCTGGCTGCCTCATGCTAACATTCCCCAATGCAGCGGAATTTACTACATACACGTAAGCTCATCTGGGGCCTTCATCCACATCTTAATTCTAGAAGAGTTAGGAAAGCATCATTATTGTTTTACCCAATTTTCATATGCTTTCCTACGTCTTTTCTTTCCTAAAGTCTTTTATTTTGCAATAGGGACTCAAATGTACTCAATAGTCTCCTATAATTGTAATTGAGGCAAAATGTCTGACTTAAGCTAACACATCATTACTCTTCACAATAAAATTGCAGATGGGATGGCCATCATTGAGGCATTGAGAGAGAGACAGGAGAAGTAGGAGACATGGTAACAGGTGGAAGTTGACTGCTATTCCAACTCCTACAAATGCCAGCTCATGGGATTAAACCACAGTGCTAACCCTCCCCACACAAATGTGTTATGGGTTGAATGGTGTCCCTCCACAAAGATAGTTGAAGTCCTAACCCCAACCTGTGAATGTGATCTTGTTTGGAAATAGGGCCTTTGAAGATGTTATCAGTTAATAGGACATCACACTGGAGCAGGGTGGGTCCTAACCCAATCTGAATGGTGTCCTCATAAAAGAGAAGAGACTCAGAGGTAGACAGAGACAGAGGAAGATGGCCATTGAAGATGCAATTACACATCAAGGAATGTCTGGTCTACCAGAAGCTAGGAGAGACAAGCAAGGGTCTTCCTCTATACTCTTCAAAGAGAGAAGATGGCCCTGCCAACACCATGAACTCAGACTTCTGGCGTCCAGAACTGAGACATCATACATATCTGTTGTCAAAGGCACCCAGTTTGTGGTACTTACAGCAGCTATAGGAAACACATACAAAATGTAATAGGACGTCCTGCTTGTGGTTGGGCTCATCGTAAGCCCAGCGGCCTGGAGAGCCAGGCAGGCATCCTGATTAAATGACACTGCACCAGCACAATCTATTTCAGCTTCTGTCCACAGATGCTGTCCCCAAACAGGACTTTTTGGATATGGAAAAAAAAAAAAAAAATTGATCTGACAGAAATTTGCCAGCTGTTGTTGTCAGGTGCTGTGGTATCACTTTATGACTCTTAGCACCTCCATGTGACAGAGTAGAACTGCCCCATAGGGTTTTCTTGGCTGTAATCTTTACAGGGTGAAGAGTCAGCAAAAACAAAGAAGACTCTCAATGAGATGGATTGACACAGTGGCTGCAGGAAGGGGCTCAAACACAGTAACGATGTGAGAAGGGCACCAGACTGGGTAGTGTTTCATTCTGTTGTGCATAAGGTCGCTAAGTGTTGGAACAGACTCAATAGCACTTAGCAACAACGACAATCTCGACAGGAGCAGATCACCAGGTCTTTCTCCTGCAGAGCCTGGGTAAGTTCAACCACCAGCCTCTCGGTTAGTAGCCTGGGGCTGGACTGTTTGCACCACCGGGGCTCCTCGATCTGCCGACTAACAGCTAGGATATATTAATCTACCCATTTAATCAACAAGGATGTACTAAGGAAGTACTGTCACAGGGGCTGGGCTAGGACATATGTTTATAATAATAGCCACCAGACATCCACACTGGCAAAGTGTAGTTGACAAGACGCACCAAAAAGGCTGACAGGCAATAACATCTGTTCGCAGGTGTCCTATGATCATTTCAAAGGGTGATTTCCAGTTAATGTTGAAGGGCATGCTTGACTATCACGGAAGGTTGGGGAGGGAAAGCCACACAGCTCCCTCGTCACCTGCCCCAGGCAGCGCAAGCAGGTTTCCCACCAGTAATCAATACTTCTCGCTGTGCGGTGGGTACTATATTCCATCTCAATTAGCAAGAACGGGAGAATGCTAACTTCAGGTGGTGTAACTTCTTCAGCTCGTTTAGTCTCTCACCAGGTCAAAGTTATGTTCCAGGAAGGGAGCTCCTTTTTAGCTTTGCAAAAGATATAAAAATATCACTAGTCCTGCCTTCCAGAGCCCTAGTGGTGCAATGGTTAAGCGCTCAGCTGCCCACCTAAAGGTTGGCAGTTTCAAATGCACCTAGAGCCTTTGCAGGAGAAAAACATAGGGACTTGCTTCTGTAAACATTACAGACAAAAAACCCTATAACCCACTGCCACTGAGACGGATCCGACTCATAGCAACCCCTCCTTGAGATAATGTAGTTCTATTCTATCCCATGGGGTCGACTTGATGGCACCCACTAACAACAACTTCATCACAACAAATCACACACAGCTTTTTATTGAGCATCTATTTTGTGGAATACGAGCAACCTGTTTTCTTAATCCTGATTTTAAAGTAATAATAATAGCTGTTTACCAACATATAATAAAATTTAAGATTATAAGATCTTACAAAAAAGAAAAGTTAAAAGGCAGTTATTTACATGGTCAAAAGATTCTACATTTTTTTTTTTAAGACTTTACCTTAAATTCTTTTGAAGAGATCTTGTAACTCAAAAAAGGTGAGTTTTTAGAAGAGTTCCACTACCTGTCTGTCAGTTTGTTGTACTGTGGTGGCTTGCGTGTTCCATGATGTTAGAAGCTATGCCACTAGTATTTCAAATAACAGCAGGGCCACCCATAGTGGACAGGTTTCAGCAGAGATTTCTGAGTAAGACAGATGAGGAAGAAAGGCCTGGCTATCTACTTCCAAAAGTTAGCCAGTGAAAACTCTATGGATCATAACAGAATATTGTACAATAAAGGACTTGAGCATGTCAGCGTTCTTGAAGATGCCAAAGGACCAGGCAGTGTTTCATTCTGTTGTGCATGGAGTCACCATGACTCACAGCAATGACATAGCAGCTAACAGAAACAACATACAAGCAGTAAATTACTGGCTATAGCAGCAGAGACCCTCATCACAGAAAATTCCTGGGCGTCACACAAATGAAAAACTAAAAATCAAGCCCACTGCCATTGAGTCAATTCTAACTCACAGCAACCCTGTAGGACAGAGTAGAACTGCCCCAGGCTGTAAATCTTTATGGAAGCAAACTGCCTCATCTTTCTCCCGCAGAGTGGCTGGTGGGTTCAAACTGCTAACCTTTTGGTTAGCAGCCAAATGCTTTAACCACTGCACCACCAGAACTCCACAACAAGTGAAAAGCAACCAGAAATCATACTTATTGAAATGATAACATAAGTACATGTGGAATCTATGATTTCTAAGTGGTTAATAGGAATTTTTGCATTATGTACTACTTTTTAGCAACGTATCTATTATTTTAGGCAAGGTACTAGAAGGTTAGCAGTTCAAACCCACCAGCTACTACACAGAAGGAGGATCATAAAGATTTAGCACCTTTACCTTCCATGACAATTTACCACCTCGGAAACCCAATGGGGATCGCTATGAGTTGGAATCAAATCTGTGGCAGTGAGTTTGGTTTTTGGCTTATACTTTAGGGAGCCTAATGCCACAAGCTTGATTTGTTAACTCTGTCTCCTTGAAGCTTGGCTCCCCTGCAAAAGTTTAAGCTTCCTGAGGGTAGTGATGTCTCCTGGCCTGGTACTCAGGAAGTCTGCTCTGCCCCAATTGCTTAAGCCAAAAGCCTGGGCAGTATCCATGATTCTCCCTCTCTCCTCATCACCTACCTTCAATCCATCATCAAATGTTAGTTTTCTCTTCTGAATCTCTCTCTGCAGAATACTGGTGCCCTTGGAGCTTTGTGGCCCAGTCAGCCTGGCCCCTACCCTAGCCTTCCACCCATTCAACATGCTTTCCCTCAAGGCCTGCAACCCCAAAGCCAGAGAGATTTTTCTAGAATGAAAACTGATCACATCATTCTCTTATTTAAAATTCCCCAGAGGCTTCCAGTACAAGTTAGAATAAGATCCACATTCTCTTTACGGCCTACAAGTCCCTGAGTGCCCTGGCTTCTGCCTCTGTCTGCAACACTCTTGGGCTGCTTCTTGCTCAGTGCTTCAGCCATGCTGACCTCCTTTCAGCTCTTCAAAGAGGCCAAGCCATCTCCTGCCTTGGGGCCTTTGTACTTGCTGTTCTCTCTGTCTGGAACACTCCCTCCAGCTTTTGCACATGCACCTCTCTTCCTCTGGTCTCAGTCAAATGCCATCCCTTTGGAGAAATCTTTCTTCACTACGCACAGACACCGTATGCCGTTACTCTGCTTTATTTTCCCCGTGGCACTCGTCACTCTGTAATTATCCATTAAGTGATGACTGGTTTACTGTCTGCCGCACCAGAATAAAAGCTCCTTGGGAACAGGGAGGAAGCCCCTGGGTGGTACAAGTGATGCAAGTGCTCAGCTGCTAACTGAAAGGTACTTTGGAAGAAAGGCCTGGTGATCTACTTCTCCAAGGTCACAGCCTTGGCAGTCCTATGGAACACAGTTCTACTCTGATACACATGGGGTCGCCATGAGTTGGAGTCAACTCAGTGATTTTTGAAAAAAAACTGATTTTTGAGACTAGGGGTTTTATTCACAACTGTGGTCCTGAGCCTGGCACATCATATTGGCTAAATGAATGAGGGTACCTTACCTGTGTTTTCAAGACTGGAAAGCCGAGGGGGAGGAGTGATGAGTGCAGAGGAGTCCCCTGCTGTGACCCTGAAGCCACTGGAAGCTGCTGGCTCTCTGGAGGCTCCCAGACTCCTGGCCCCAGCACAGGGTGAGAGCTGGAATGGCAGACAGTGACAGCTTCCCGCAGAAGCACATGAGAACAGCACTGTCTTGTGAGTTACTGCTGATCACCCTTTTCCCTCCAAGGGTGCCCTGTCCCTCCCTGGCCCCAGGCCTCTCCATATCTACTCTAGAAGCTGGGCCGTGCCCAGGCTGCCTCTCCACTTGGCCTGAAGGATACGATGCAGCTCCTGCTGGTGCAGAGATGTCTGGGGCGGCTGCCAGCACTTTTATCTTCTCATTTTATCTGCCCAGCCAAGAGCTTTCCCCTGCTTTTGCCTCTTGAAGCTTAGGCAAGAAATGACGACCTTGAGTACAGGTGTCTCTCATTTCTTTACTCAGGTCCCCAGTCCTGGTTCGCGTCCAGACCAACTGCTCCCCTGTCTCCTCTCTTATTTCCCTTGATCCTTACCTCCCCCAGGCAGCCTGAAAATGAAATTGGGTTTTGTGTTCTGTTTTGAGATCTGGCTCAGGCAGTAATAGCACTGGTAGTCTGCCCCTTTTAACGGAGGGCACCAATGTACCTCTGCAGATTGTGGTCAAGTGGCCACTTAGAGAACATTCTCAGAATCACCCACAGCCATGGGGACAGAGAGAGGTCTCCAGCTCCTGAACTTGTGGCTCTGGCTCCCCAGCTGGCAGCACATTCATTTGGCAGACGTTTTTGAAGGTCTGTGATCTGTCAGGATTGGTCTAGGGTCTGTTTCAGTGGACTAGGTGGGGAGTTTGAGAATGTCACTGTTGTGTCCCTGTCTAAGCAGGTGTTTTGGGAGCACAATGCTATGTGACTGTTCAACAAAGACACTGGGACAACTGGATATTCACATGCAAAAGAAAGACAGTGGAACTGTTGCCTCGCAGCATATACAAAAATTAACTCAAAATGGATCAAGACTTAAATAGAGCTAAAACTACAAAACTCTTTGAAGAAAATGTAAAAGTAATGTTGGATTAGGCAAAACCTTCTTGAATCTGACACCAAAAGCACAAACAACAAAAGAAGAAATAGCTAAACTGGACATCATCCAAATTGGAAAAGTTTGGGCTTCAAAGGTCTCTAGCAAGAAAGTGAAAAACAGAACCCACAGAATGGGAGAAAAGTTGTTTCTAGTAAGGGTCTGGTATGCAGAATATATAAAGAACCTCTACAACTCGATTTATAAAGACAAATAACACAATTTAAAAATGGGCAAAGGATTTGAATTGACATTAACCTAAAGAACAGATGCAAATGGCCAACATGCATAGGAAATGATGCCTAATATCATTAGTCTTCAGGGAAATGCAAAGCAAAACCCCAATGAGATACCATCTCACTTCCAAGAGGATGGCTAAAATAAAAAGGTAGATAATAACAAGGGTAGGTAAAGATGTAAAGAAGTTGAAACCCTAATATACTGCTAGCATGCTGGAATGGAAAATGGTGTAGCCACTTTGGAAAACAGCTTGGCAGTTCCTCAAAATGTTAAACAGAGTTATTATATGACACAGAAAGTCCACTCCTAGGTACAATAAGAGAAATTAAAAAATATATCCATATGAATACTTGTACACAAATGCTTAAAGCAGCATTAGTTATCTAGCATAATTCAACATAGCCCCAAAGTGGAAACAACCTAAATGTCCATCAACTGATAAATGGATCAATAAAATATGGTATACCTACACAATCGAATATTATTCACCCATAACAAAGAATGAAGTATTAATACATGCTACAACATGTATGAATCTTGCAAACATTATATTGCAGGAAAGAAGCAAGTTACCAAAGGTCACAATGGAATGTATGATTCCATTTACATGAAATATCAAAAAAAACCAAACCCAACTTACTGCCATTGAGTGGATTCTGATTCATAGCAGAGTAGAACTGTCCCATAGGGTTTCTAAAGCTATAAATCTTGATGGAAGCAGGTGGCCTCATCATTCTCTTGCAGAGGAAAAAAAAAAATAAAGATCGTTTTGAACCGCCAACCTCTTGGTTAGCAGCCGAGTGCTTTTTAAACACTGCACCAATATCCAGATGAGGCAAATCCATAGATAGAAAAAGAGGATTAGTGGGTGCCTCAGGCTGGGAAGGTTAGGGGAAAATAGAGAGTGACTGCTAATGTGTGGGGTTTCATGTTGGGATGATAAAAATATTCTACAACTGATTGTGCTGTTGTTGTTATTGTTATGTACCATCAAGTCGGACCCGACTCACAGCGACCTCTCCTTGGGTTTCTGAGGCAGTGTCACTACGGAAGTAGGTTGCCCAACCTTCTTTCCGAGGAGTGGCTGGTGGGTTTGAACTGCCAGCCTTCTGGTTAGCAGTCAAAGTGCCTTAGGCACTATGTTACCAATTGTACAATTGTGGATATATTAAAACCCATTGAATTGTACACTTTAAGTGGGCAAATATACGTGAATTAGATCTCAATAAAGCTGTTATTGAAAAAAAAAATGACAATCAAGAGAGTTTGAGAATCTGAAAACTTGCAAGTTGTGGTTGGCAGAATACAGTCCCCCTAAAGATACAAAGCTCTAAGAATTGATGGAATACCCATTGAGATGTTTCAACAAATGGATGCCATGCTGGAGGCACTCACTTGTCTATGGCAAGAAACTTGGAAAACAGCTACCTGGCCAACTGATTGGAAGAGATCTCTATTTGTACCCATTCCAAAGAAAGATGGTATCGGTGAAAATTGAAATACGAAATTTGAATATGAAAATTATTGAACAATATCATTAATATCACATGCACAAAAAATCTTGCTGAAGATAATTCAAAAACAATTGCAGCAGTATATTCGCAGGGAATTTCCAGAAATGCAAGCTGGATTCAGAAGTTGTTGCTGTTGTTATTGTTGTTATGTGCCGTCGAGTCAGACCCGACTCATAGCAACCCCTCCTTGGGTTTCCGAGGCAATATCACTATGAAAGTAGATTGCCCTATCTTCCTTCTGAGGAGTGGATATGGAATGAGGGATATCATTGCTGATGTCAGATGGATCTTGACTGAAAGCAAAGATTACCAGAAAGATGTTTATTTGTGTTTTACTCACTATGCAAAAGCATTTGACTGTGTGGTTCATAACAAATCATGGATAACATTGAGAAGAATGGAAATTCAAGAACACTTGATTGGGCTCATGAAGAACCTGTATGTAATCAGGAGGCTGTTGTTCAAACAGAACAAGGGGACACCATGTGGTTTAAAATCAGGAAGGGAGGGCGTCAGGGTTATATCCTTTCACCATACTTATTCAATCTGTATGCTGAGCAAATAATCCTAGAAGCTGGACTATATGAAGAAGTATGTGGTATTAGGATTGGAAGAAGACTCATTAACAACCTGTGAAATGCAGATAACACAACTTTGCTTGCTGAAAGTGAAGATGACTTGAAGCACTTACTGATGAAGATTAAAAACTACAGTCTGAGGTACAGATTACACTTCAACAGAAAGAAAACGAAAATCCTCACAACGGAACCATTAAGCAGCATCATGATAAATGGAGAAAAGATTGAAGTTGTCAAAGATTTCATATTACTTGGTTCCACAATCAACACCAATGGAAGCAGCAGTCAAGACATCAGATGACATATTGCACTGGGCAAATCTGATGCAAAAGATCTCTTTTGTGCTGAAGAGCAAAGATATCTCTTTGAAGACTAAGTTGTGCCTAACCCAAGCCATGGTGTTTTCAGTCACCTCATAAGCATATGAAAGCTGGACAATGAATAAGAAACACCTAAGAAGAGTTGATACTTTTGAGTTGTAGTGTTGGTGAAGAATACTGAAAGTACCATGGACTGCTAAAAGAACTAACAAATCTGTCCTGGAGGAAGTGCACTCAGAATCCTCCTTGGAAGTGAGAATGGTCAGACTTCATTTCACCTACTTTGGTCATGTTGTCAGAAGGGACCATTTCCTGGAGAAGGATATTGTATTAGACTGGGTTCTCTAGAAAAACAAAACCAGTAAAGCTTATATATAGAGAGAAAGATAAATTTATCTTAGGAAAATGGCTCACATACTTATAGAAACTGGCAAGTCCAAAGTTTTTGGATCAGACGTCAAGCTGGAGGCTTTTCCTGACTCATGCAGCTGCAGGGGCTGACCAGCTCAAGGTTGGCAGGCAGTATACTGGCTGTTGACTCCAACGAATGATGAATCCAAGATCTCCAGACCAAATGGTGGACTGTTCACTCACGGACAGTTGTAGGCAGCACAACAGAATCCCAATCCACAGAAGAATGTCTCTCTTGACAGGATGTCCTTGGATATACTGGAAGCAGGCCACACCCCTAGGAAAACTCCCTTTCAACAGACTGCCTGCTCAAAACATAATCATCTGATCCCATCATGGGAATAACCACATCACAACAGCTTAAACCACACAGAATTGTGGTCCAGCCAAGTTGACACACAGCTCTATCACAGTCCACCCCTTGTCAACTTGGCAGTTGTACACATCTTCTTAACCATATATAATCCCTAAGTAAGGTCAATTATAAAGTTATATTTGCACCTAACATGATATGCTAACACACATACAACCAAAATGCATTAACTTTCTTTACATTTCACAGTTCATAACAGAAGGAAACTAAAATATTTGATGCACATATACAATGAAGAAATGCAACAATCACAGTCCTCATTTCTGCAACTGGTCATGTGGTCGTAGCTGATATTCAGAACTACCTTCTTCTACCACCCATTGTGAATTTCCCTTGTCATCAGCAAGCAACTCAGCTGGTCATAGTTCTTTGCCTGGTGAGGTGACCCAAACCTTCATTCCTGAAGGGTCTGGGCTGTTAGCAGTCATATCAGAATTGGGTTGCTGTAATTTTCCATTGACTTTAATCACAGCGTATGGCAGTACTAAGAGACATCCTAAAGAATCTCCTGTATCCCAGACATATTCTCCTTTACCTCCATTATGTAATGTCAATCCAATTTTCCCTTGGTAATCATAATCTATCACACCAGAGAGTACAGTAATCCCCTTCTTTGTCTGTTGATCCAGGGGCATGAGGGAGCCAAAATGGCCAGGTGGCATTCTTAATTTCCAGTTCAATGCAATCAGTATTGTGTCTCCAGGTGGGAGTGTTCCTCCCTTTGGGACTAAGATCTCTAGACCCACAGAGCATAGGGTAGCAGGGACAGGAAGCAAAAATTTTTTGAGTGGGTCACTAGGGGTAATAGTGAGAGGTACCACTCCTGTTTCCACTCCTTGGTTCCTGGACCTGTGAATCCTGGCTATTGGAGAAACAGAACCGTATATTGGATGCTGGTTTAGAGCATATATAGCCTCCTGGAGAACATTGCCCCAACCCTTCAAGTATTGCCACCTAGCTGGTGCCATAATTGTGTTTTTCAGCAGGCCATTCCATTGTTCTATCAAGCCATCTGCTTCAGGATGATGGGGAACATGGTAAGACCAGTGAATTCCCAGAGCATAGGCCCATTGCTGCACTTTATTTGCTGTGAAGTGAGTCCCTTAATCTGAAGCAATTCTGTATGGGATACCATGATGGTGGATAAGGCATTCTGTAAGTCCACGGATAGTAGTTTTGGCAGAAGCATTGCATGCAGGGAAGGTGATTCCATATCCAGAGTAAGTGTATGGTCCAGTAAGAACAAAATTCTGTCCTTTCCATGATGGAAGTGGACCAATGTAATCAAACTGCCACCATGTTGCTGGCTGATCACCCCAAGGAATGGTTCCATATCGTGGACTCAGTGTTGGTCTCTGCTGCTGGCAGATTGGG
>NW_006921681.1:5484866-5487183 GCF_000298275.1 Orycteropus afer afer
GGCTGATTGCTCTTCTGTCCGGGTTCAAGGCTTTTATCCCCTTCCCTGCTCTTCCGGCCTGCCTGTCTGTACACATTAGCAAAATCAAGTAGGTCTTTTCAGGTGTAGCGTACCACTTCCTCAGTCACACTTTCTACTTCACCTTTTGGGGCTCACTTGGACTTAACTTCAGTTATAGGTCTAGCAGCAACAATGGTTGGGGCAGTTCCTAAAAACATTCAGCAATGTCTTCCATGGCCTCTGCCTCAGACAATGACCCAGAGGGAACAGCTGGGTTAATCCCATCAAACTGAGGTGGAGAGGATAATGATTTTACAGTAATGCCTTCAGATGGGAGGGATTCAACAGAATTTACAGGATCTGTATCCTGATCTTCCTGACTATCTGCCCATATGTCCCCATTCCAGGTTTCAGGATCCCATATTTTCCCAATCAATGTCCTGACTTTAACTTCAGACACCATTCTGGGTTGGTAATTTAATTGGCATTGTAATTCAGCCAGCCTTACAATAAAACTCTGGGTTTGGTTTTCAGCAATAACAGCCCTGTTACTAGAAGAAATAAGGCTTTCTTTCAGAGCACAATTGGAAACATTGAGGTCTTTTGGCCTTAAGCTGTGACACAGCAGACCTAAGCTCATCTCGCTCTTTCACCACTTTGTCTAATGTAAGTAGGACCAACCAGCCAGCTTCCTCATACTCCTCATGCTGACAAAATTGCAGAAAAGTATCAAATATGCGATCATCCAGAGCCTCACTTCTCACAAGTACTTGATCTATTGGTGGTGCTCTTTTGCATATTAATGTTGCCACCTCATGCCATGGATTAGCAGGGCCCTCTTTACTAACAAAGGCACAATCGCTAGTATCTTTACGATTAATCAAATTGGAGAACCAATTTAGGAAGCCCATCCTTATGCTTTTGTCTTTCTAGAACCACTCTCAGTACCAAATGTGTTAGACTGGGTTCTCTAAAGAAACAAAACCAGTAAAGCTTATATATAGAGAGAAAGATAAATTTATTTTAGGAAAATGGCTCACACACTTACAGAAGCTGGCAAGTCCAAAGTTCTTGGATCAAATGTCAAGCTGGAAGTTTTTCCCAACTCACGCAGCTGCAGGGGCTGACCAGCTCAAGGTTGGCAGGCAGTATACTGGCTGTTGATTCCAACGAATGATGAATCCAAGATCTCCAGGCTGAATGGTGGATTGTTCACTCACGGACAGTGGTAGGCAGCACAACAGAATCCCGTTCCACAGAAGAGTGCCTCTTTTCCCAGGATGTCCATAAATATACTGGAAGCAGGCCACACCCCTAGTGAAACTCCCTTTCAATGGATTGGCTGCTTAAAACATATACATCTGATCACATCATGGGAATAACCACCTCAGAACTGCTTAAACCACACAGAATTATGGTCCAGCCAAGTTGACACACAGCTCCAACTATCACAGATGTCATGCTTGCTAAAGTGGAAGGCCAAGAAAAAAGGGGAAGGCCCTCAACGAGATGGATTGACACAGTGACTGGAACACTGGGCTCAGGTATAGCAAGGATTGTGAGGCTGGCACAGGACTGGGTAGTGTTTCGTTCTGTTGTACATAGGGTTGCTATGAGTTGGAAGCTGACTCAATGGCACCTAACAGCAACAACAACAAAGATACCGAAGTGGGCACTGATGGTTCAGTAGTAGAATTCTCGCCTTACATGAGAGAGATCCAGGTTCGAGATGCCAATGCATCACATGTGCAGCCACCACCCATCTGTCAGTGGAGGCTTGCATGTTGCTATGATGCTAACTAGTTTTCAGTGGAGCTTCTAGACTAGGCTGTGCAAGGAAGAAAGCCCTGCTGATCTTCTTCCAAAAATCAGCCAATGAAAATCCTATAGATCACAGTGGTTGCCATTAGTTGAGTCCCAGTTTGATAGCATCTAACAACACCATCAATAAAGATGCTTTCATCCCAATCCCTGGAACCTGTGACTATGTTACCTTACATGACAAAAGGAACTCTGCAGATGTGATTAAGAGTATGGACCTTGAGAAGATGGGCAGATGGGCTCAATCTAATCTCATGAGTCTTTAAAAGCAGAGAACCTTTCCATGCTGAGTCAGAGAGATGAATAAGAAGAAGAAAGGGGAGAGATTCAAAGCATCCAACCCACCCTTGGGCTGTTACCTGTGCACCAGATGCATCTCTCTGGGTTTTAAACATCAGAGGCTCAGCCTCAAAACTCACGTCTATATGTCACCACAGTAGGACAAACAAGTTTGTCCTGCTGTTGGAGACCTCTCTCTCGTATCACCCCCACCTGG
>NW_006921681.1:5488364-5503662 GCF_000298275.1 Orycteropus afer afer
TGCATGGGGTTGCTATGAGTTGGAAACGACTTGACAGCACTTAACAACAACAACAACAACAATAACCCACCCTTGCTGGCTTCAAAGATGGAGCAAAGGGGATCCTGTCTTTGTAGGTAGAGGAAGGGGGCCACAAGCCATGAAATAGGGTGGCCTCTAGGAGCTGGGAATGGCCTTCAACTGATAGCCAGCAAGGAACCTGGTATCTTAGTCCTACAACTTCAAAGAAAGGAATTTAGCCCAAACTCAGATGAACAAAAAGACGGCTCCCCTAGCACATGGCTCTGTTGACACCTTGACTGTGGGACCTGGTGTTCTGGTTACTTAGTGCCACTCTGACAGGAAACATACCACAAATGGGATGGCCTTGACAAACAGTTTATTCTTACAATTTGGAGGCTTTATGTCCAAGTTCACAGTGCCAGGCTCTAGGGGCAGGGTGAAAGCCCCTCAACCTTGGGGTCCAGCTCCACCTCCTGCTCCCGGCCCACTGGAGCTAGAGGCGTTTCTTCACTCAGACAGCTGCTGGCTGCTGAGGCTGAGAAGCCCCAAGGTTGACAAGTAAAAAGGCACAGTCCCAATATTACCAAACCACAAGGCAGGCCATTAACTTAAGTCCTTTGTAAGTCCCCAGGTCAGCTGAGCATAGCCGGCTGCTGAGCAATGACATGGCTACATACAGGATCCAAGCATGCCATAGGCTAGAGACCATTCCCAAGGCTTCTCCTTAAATATAGGAAGCAGACCACATCCCAAAGGCAGCTACTCAGTTGCTTGTGGTAGATCCCACCATGGAGTTTATTACCATTCTCATCATGGGGAATAACTACCACCAGCTGCCCAGCCACTCAACCAGGTCCAGCCAAGTTGACATACCTGGTGTGGTGGTTAAGTTTGTGTGTCAACTTGGCTGGGCCTGGTTGAGTGGCTGGATAGCTGAATGTCGTTATTCCTCATGGTGAGACTGATAAGTAACTCCATGATGGAATCTATTGGAGCAGCTGAGTAGCTACTTTAAGGATGTGGTCTGCTTCCCATATGTAAGAAACAGCTTTGGGAATGGTCTCTTGCTTATGGCACGCTTGAACCCTGAATATAGCCAAGTTGTTGTTCAGCAGCCTGCCATGCTCTGCAGATCTTGGGATTTTCAATGGACTTGAATTAGTGGCTTCCCATGTGGTTTGGTAACATTGGGATTGTGCCATTTTGTTGTCAACCTTGGTCTTGTCAGCCTCAGCAGCCAGTAGCTGCCTGAGTGAAGAGATGCCTCTAGCTTCAGTGGGCCAGAAGGAAAAGGCAGAGCTGAAGCCCAAGGTTGAGGGGCTTTCACACAGCCCCTAGAGCCTGGCACATTGAACTTGGACTTCTAGCCTCACAAACTGTAAGAGAATAAACTCCCGTTTGTTGAAGCAATCCCATTTGTGGTATGTTTCTGTCAGAGTTGCACTAGGGAACCAGAACACTGGGTTGGCTCTGACCTCCATAACTGTAAGCTGATAAATTAGTGTTGTTAAAGCTACTAAATTGATGGTAGTTTGTTATGGTGGCAACAGAAACCCTACACACAACTACAGCCTTTACGAAGCCAATCTTAAAAAAAATAATAAAAATGTCCTGGGTTTCTCATGTCTGGGGATGAAAAGGTCTCCATGGAGCTGAAAATCTGGCATCTGTTCTCCCCCTCCCCACCCCAAGGATTGCAGAGTGAACAAGAGGGGCTGAGTTAGTGAGTGGCATCTGAAAATAGAAACAGCACCAGGATTTTATTTCTAACTCCACAGAGGTCTCTCATGAGTCATTCGTCTTTCTGGGTCTCCCTTTCCTTGTCTAGGGAGATTAAAAAATCCACTTCACAAATAAAGCTCCAGGGTGGTCAGTGTCAGACAGGGGATAAACCACAGATGTGTGATGGGCACAGCGCTGCCCCCCACCCCTGCACCACATTCCTCCTTTCTCTGGCTCCTTTGTGGGGTTCGGTCACTACTCTATCAACCAAGAGGTTGGAGGTTCGAACCCACCCAGTGGCACCATGGAATTGAAAGGCCTGGTGATCTGTTGCAGTGAAGACACTGCCAAGAAAACCACAGGGAGCAGTTCTACTCTGTAACACAGGAGGTCACATGACTCAGAATCTCCTCAGCAGCAACAGGTTTAGTTTTCTATGGCTGCCAACAATGTACTGTAAGAGGAATTTATTCTCTCATAGTTTTGGAGGCTAGGAGCCTAAAATCAGGGTGTCAGCTGTGTGTTGATTCTTTCTGAGGCTTTGAGAGAGAATCTGTTCCATGCCTCTCTCCTAGTTTCTGGTGACAGCAAGTGATCCCTGGTGTTCTTTGGCTTGCGGCTGCATCACTCCAATCTCTGCCTCCATAGTCACATGGCTTTCTTCTGTGCCTCCCTGCCTCTGGTCTCTTTTCCTCTTTCATAAGGATAGCAATGAGCCTTGTGGTCAGTGGTGACGCACTTTGCTGTTAACTGAAAGGTTGGTAGTTTGAACCCGCCATCTGCTTCATGGGAGAGAGATGTGGCAGTCTGCTCCTGTAAAGACTGCAACCTTGGAAGCCCTATGGTGGCAGTTCTATTCTGTTCTATAGGGTCTCTATGAGCCAGAACAGACTCCAAAGCAATGGGTTTGGTTTGGTTTGGTTATAATGATAACACTCAGATTGGATTAGGACCCATTGTACAATCTTTCAACTGAAAACATCTTTAAAATTCTTTTTCCAAAGAAGGTCACATTTATAGGTACCGGGGTTAGGACTTCAACTTATCATTTTGGGGGGCATGATACAATCCATAATGAGGAGGGGAGCTCTCATACATGGAGGACTGGGAGTCAGCATGACCAAATTGCTTTTATGCAGTTGCCCAAGTAAGACTAAGTGGCTGAGTCTGGACATGCTGAGATGGAGACTCTCGGTTCAAGGGCTGGCAAAGAAGTGAAAATACCCCGAAGCTGTATAGCAGTGGAATCACCAGCGGGGAGGACCTTGGTGACACCCAGGCTCATTTCCTGCCACTTCTCAAACCCCACTCTTCTGCCACCTAATTGGATACATGCATCTCAAGAGGCTCAAGCACAGCAAAGGTTTGTGTAGTGAAGACAGTACAAGACCAGGCAGTATTTTGTTCTGTTGTACACAGGGTCACTATGAGTCGGAGCCGACTCCAGGGCACCTAACAACAATCCAAAACCAAAAAACCAAACTCACTGCCGTCAAGTAAGATCCGACTCATAGCAACACCTCCTTGGGTTTCTGAGGTGATATCATTACGGAAGTAGATTGCCCAACCTTCCTTCCCAGGAGTGGCTGGTGGGTTTGAACTGCCAGCCTTCTGGTTAGTAGTCAAATGCCTTAGGCACTATGCCACCAGAGCTCCTGCTAACAACAATAACATCTCTTTAATAAGCTCATTTCGAATGACTTGGTTTGGGAATATTCTTTAAGATGCCCTTAAGAAAACTGAAAGCACTTTTCACAATAGCCCCAAGGTGGAAAAGACTGAAATGTACATAAAAGATGAATCGATAAGTAATATGTGATATATACACACAGACAATTGTCCTATAAATGTATTTGTATGATCTGAATTCCCAGGTGTATACTAGAGCTGACAGGGGACAAGGTTGTAGTCACTTCTTGGTCACAGCCACCTACCCAGTGGGACCGAGTAGTTGAACCTGTGGGCTCGGGACCATAGTTGCAGGGGACATCAAGCTCAATTGACATAACATACTAAACAAAACATTGTTCCATTTCCTACTTTGGCAAGTAGCGACTGGGATCTTAAAAGCTTGCAAGCAGCCATCTAGATGCAACAATGGGTCTCTCCTTGTCTAGAGCAAAGAAGAATGAAGAAAACCAAAGATTCATGGAAAGAATTAGTCCTAGCGACTAGTACCATGCGATCCATAGCCTATACGACTATGAGACCAGAAGAACTAGATGGTGCTCGGCTACTACTGTCATCCACTTGGAAGGGGATCTATGTAGGAGATCCTGGATAGAGAGGGAGAACAATGTGGAGCAAAACTCAAAATCATTTGGAAAAAGAAAAAAAAAAAGGGGGGGACCAGGTTTGCTAGTTTGATAGAGCCTGGTGGAACCACTGAGACTATGGCCCCTAGCTGCCCTTCAGGTCTGGAATTCAACCCACACCTGTGGCTTCCAGCCAAACAAAAGACAGGCATGTGAGTTGAACATTTACCTGAGGTAAACACACTCCTTAGAGAGAACAATCATGGGAGAAAAGGGCTCTTTATGCACAGGGTGACAGTTCAGGGGGCAGGAATGCGTGGAGGTATGGACACAGGGAAGAGGTAACTATCCAGAGGAAGTGGGAGGAGAGCTGTTGCATTGTGGTAAGTTGTGGTCAATGTCATGAGACAAAGTGTATTGTGAACTTCTGTACGGAAAGTGAATCTGCTCTGTAAATTTTCGCCCAAATCACAATTTAAAAAAAAAAAAAAAAAAAGAGCCCAAATGGCACAGTAGTTAAAGTGCTCAGCTGCCAACCAAAAGGTCAGTGGTTCAAATCTACCAGCTACTCCTTGGGAGAACGTTGAGGGGGAAGATGAGGCGGTCTACTTCCACAAAGCTTTACAGCCTTGAAAACCCTATGGGGGCAGTTCTACTCTGTCCTATAGGGTTGATGTGACTTGGAATTGACTTGATGGCAATGGACACAATGAAATATTACCAAACCAAACTCACTGCCATAGTCATTTCGGATTCAAAGCGACCTTGAGTTTCTGAGGTGGTATCACTATGGAGGTAGATTGCCCAACCTTCCTTCTAAGGAGTGGCTGGTGGGTTTGAACCTTCAGCCTTCTGGTTAGCAGTCAGGTGCCTTAGGGACTATGCCACCAGAGCTCCCCAATGACATACTACTCATCCATAAAGAGAACTGAAGTCCTGATGCATGCAACATCATAGATGAACCTTGAAAACACTGTGCTGAGTGAAGTAAGTCAGTTGCAAAAGGACAAATATATGATCTCACATGAAATAAACAAATATACAGAGACCAAAGTAGTAGTGGTTGTCAGGGGATAACCACTGAGGGAGGGGAGAGGGGGAGTTTTTGCCTAGAGACATTGAGTTGATGTTAATGGAAGTGGAATGATTTGGAAAAGGGTATGGAGAATGGTGGCACAACTTGAAGAATGTGATCAATGTCACTGACTTGCACATGTAGAAATGGTTGAGACGGTGTGTGCTTTGATATGTGTTTTTTTTTTTTTTTACCATAATAATGAAAAAAAAGAAGAAGAAGAAGAAGAAGACCACCACCCATGTGATCACCTCATAGAGACCTGGGGAATGTTCACTGCCTCGGCTCAGATGCTGGGCACCTGCCTTCTCCCATCTATGCCTCCCTTGGCTCTGGTGCTTGTGGCTGTGTGGGTACGTGACACATCCAGGGTCACGGAATGTGTGAGAGGCCTCTAGGCTGAGTCCTTGCATCACAAGTCTGGTTTGACTGCTCCCTGCCCAAGATCCTCCTGCCCACGTCCACTGTGGAGGCAGCCCAGGGGGCCTGGCTCCTGGACCCTTGCCGCATGCCCTGACTCCTTCCTATGGCCAGCAGCCCAACTGCAGGACCCTAGGTGGCCTTGGGTTCCCCAGCCTTACTGGAAGGCCGTTGCCTAACACCCTGTGTGGCAATTGCTCCTCTCCGTTTAGCCTTGCTTGGAAGGAAGGTTGGGCAATCTATTTCCATAGTGATACCACCTCCGAAACCCAAGGAAGGGTTGTTATGAGTTGGATCCGACTCCACAGCAGTGTGTTTGGTTTTGGTGTTGGCCTTGCTTAGTCCTGCCAGTAACTGCCAAATTCCCTCTGCTGGTTCCCAAGGCTCCCACCTCTAAGTGAACCCTCCTGAAATGAAAAGCTGCTGCAAGTCCTCTCTCAGGTCAGAATCCCCCCTTCTGGGGCTTCAGTATTCTTACTCTTTGGCAGAGAAAGCCATTCCCTTTCCCTGTCTCTGGGTGAGAGGGAGGTGGTTTTAGGAGTGGGCTGGCGGACCTAGGTGCAGGAGGTGGTCCACCTTCATAAACCCAAGGTCACTGCTGAGAAAAAGGGCCATGGAAGGAACTGGGACCCCATGGGGTCAGTGAAACCAATGAAGGGCTTGGAGAAATGTGGGGACAAGGTTGGAGCAGAGTGAGGGGCACATACTGCATTCTAACAGTAAAAGCACGGCCTGTTGTTATGTGCAGTGGAGTCGAAGCCGACTCATAGCAACCCCTCCTTGGATCTCTGATGTGGTATCACTACGGAGGTAGATTGCCCAACCTTCCTTGAGGAGTTTGAACTTTGAGGTGGGTTTGAACCTTCAGCCTTCTGGTTAGCAGTCAGGTGCCTTAGGCACTATGCTACCAGAGTTCCTAAGGCATAGGCTACAGGGCTGGAAGTAGCATCCACTGAACATTGTATGGGGCAGCTGATCCATGTTATCTCATTGGAATACTTCACAGTCACCCTACAGAGAGGCCTTATTACTCCCATTTACAGATTAAGGTACACAGATACAAGCTACTATTTACTGAGCACTCGGAAGTGGGAACTCTCATTGCCCCCACTGTATAGTTGAAGAAACTGAGTCTCAGGTTAATGTCATCAAGGTCACAGAGATTTGACGCTGTATGATGGAAGATCTCTAAGAGTGTGCTCTCCAAGCCCTAAACCACTGCTTCTGGGTATTGACAATCAATAGACCAAGCCTCTCATTCTTCAGAGGGGGAAAAAGTGAGGCCTGGGGAGGTCCCAGAGTTGGTGCCTGATTCTGGGGAGATGCTGCCCTGCTTCTGAGCTTGGTCCATGACATAACCACCTTCCTGGGTCAGTCGGGGCTCACCTGTGTATCACAGTCAACCGGGCAGACCCTCTGATGCACAACAGAACCTAGGGCAGGAGAGAAGGGGTGTGCTTGAAAGGGCGGGCAGGCGGCAGAGTTCCCCAGAGCCGGGCGTTTGCCCGCCCACTTCACTCCGAAATCTACTCGCTCCTCGCTAACCAGGGAATCATGCTGGAGGTCCCGCCTTCTCCCCGGGCCACCCCCAGCTAGGGGGCGTGGCCTCGCTTGCGCCTCTGACTTTTCGGCGCGCCGCCCGCGCGCCTCTAGGCGCCCGGGGCCCCATTGCGCGCGCGTGCTCCTCGCTCAGGGTTCCTCTGCGTGCGCGCGCCGGGGCGAGCGAGGCACGCGGGGGCGGGGCGGGGGGAGGCATGGCTTGAGGCCTCTCCCCCTCGGGTTGAGGGTGGGAGTGGAAGCGGGGGGCTGGGAAGGGGCGGTGACCTCCTGGCCTGCTTTGGGCTGGCGCCCTCCGCTCTCCCCGCCCCAAGCTCCTCTGGCGAAATCTGAGCCGGCCGTCAGGCGCGGAGCCGCGTGACGCTCGCACCTGTCGGAGGTCCCGCAACCCGCCCGCCCTGCAGACGAGGATGTGTGGGGCTCGGGTCGCAGGCCCAAGCCGGGGAGTCCCCTCTCAGCGGGGTCCGCGCTGGGCCTGAGGTCACCCGCAGCGCCTGTGCCTCCTTGCCATTTCTCGGAGAAGCGCCCGGCCCTGACGAGCGAGATGAAGTAAGCTTCACCCCTGCTTTCTCTCTGGCTCCTTTGCCAAAGGCGCTATTTATAACCGGACAGCATCTGCGTGCGCACGCTGAGCCGAACCATAGGTCGTGCGGTCCCTCGTGGTGGCTAAAATCCTTGGGCATTTCGTTCGGAAGAGTCATCCCCGCCACCCACCACCCGCTGCCTCAGCTCTTACCCAGGCAGGGCCGGATCTTACCATTAACCCCCCTCCCAGCCCTTCTTCCGCAAAATAAATTAATGTTCACTTCCTCCTCTGCAAATCCTCGTGGCGCGGCAGTTGTACTTGGTAGCGGTTCTGTAGGAGGCAGACAAGCCCTTCCAGGGTAATGCAGGGGGTTAGGAGTGTAGGAATTTAACACCCCCCCCTTTTTTAATGGAATCTGCATAATCTTTGCCATCAGCCTCTCCAGTTTCAATTAGCATTTCAAATGTACTGTTCCACTGAGTGATTTTCCAAAGATGAGTCTAACAGGATCGCAGGGAGGAGCGATCTGGTGAAATAGTAGTTAAAATATTCAGTTGCTAACCAAAGGGTATGAGGTTTGAACCCACCAGCCACTCCTCTAAGTTGAGGTAGTCTGCCTCTGTAAAGATGTACAGCCTTGGAAACCCCATAGGGCAGTTCTGCTCTGTCCTAAAGGGTCACTGTGAATCGACTCTGGCATTGGGTTTGGATCCTTGGAAATCAGCTCACTCAAATTTGAATGCTTACTTTCTGAAAGGAGCTCTAGTAGCATAGTGGCTAAAGCACTTGACTGCTAACCAGAAGGCTGGCGGTTCAAACCCACCAGCCACTCCTCGGAAGGAAGGTTGGGCAATCCTACTTCCGTAGTGATACTGCCTGGGAAACCCAAGGA
This sequence comes from Orycteropus afer afer, assembly GCF_000298275.1. Taxonomy (NCBI): domain Eukaryota; kingdom Metazoa; phylum Chordata; class Mammalia; order Tubulidentata; family Orycteropodidae; genus Orycteropus; species Orycteropus afer. The sequence goes on from NW_006921681.1 coordinate 5,496,815, forward strand.
GGGGTCGCTATGAGTCGGGGCGACTGGACGGCACATAACAACAACAACAACAACTTTCTGGAAAGGATTTAGCCTAAAATCACTAGCCCACACACCAGACTCGTGGCAGATGATGGGAAACTGGTGTAGAATGGACATATTTTAAATTATTATCTCTTACGGAAGTAGATTGCCTAGTCTTCCGTAGTGCCTAAAGCAGTTGACTGCTAACCAGAAGGCTGACAGTTCAAACCCACTAGCCACTCTTCGGGAGGAAGATTGGGCTTCTGTAGAGATACTGCCTCAGAAAGCCAAAGAGGGGTCACTGTGAGTGAAATCGACTTGACCGCAGTGCGTTTGAGTTGGTTTATATTCTCTGCAACAGTGGATGGCTGAAAGGATTTTTGATTTTATGAGGCTAATCTTTTGGTATGTTTAGGGGCACATGAGGTAAATTGCATAGTGTGTGGCTTGAATAGAGCTTATTTAGTAACTTGGTTTCTTTGAGGTAAATGACTCTGCAAACATTTTTTTTTTAATCCAAAATGAATGAGTTTACTGTTTGAGAAATTACTGTTACTGTCAGATGGTTTTGTTAGGTGCTTTCAAGTTGATTTCGACTCATAGCCACCCCGTGTGACAGAGTAGAACTGTCCTGGGGGTTTCTAGGCTGTAATCTTTACTGGAGCAGTTTGCTAGAGTTTCCTTCCATAGAGCCACTAGAAGAGTTCAAACTGCCAACCTTTTGGTTAAAAATTAAATTTGTAGGCAAAGCATAATCAAGAGGCATCTTTGATCATCTGTGAACTACTCACATCTCCCTTTGCTCATGGCATTTGAGCACAGCAGGATGTCACTGCTGTTGCCAGACAGACCTCACTATGAATTCTGCCAGGTCTTAACTAACGCAGAGAGCCTGAGAACAGGAAGTCGTGTTTTTTGCTGCTCTGAGTTGGGGATCAGGTGGCCATTTGTCTTGAAAATTTCTTAACACCGCACCCTGCCAAAAATCTTAATTATCTTGATCTGGTTTGTTTGTTTTGTCAGACATTAAAATGAAGTAGGTCATACCTATTTTACAGCTGGAAAAAAAGAGGCAGTGCAGTTAAGTAAAAGGCTACAGGATAAGGTTTATGTTTCACTCCTCTTATATAGTGTAGTGCCTAAGGCACTTGACTGCTAACAAGAAGGCTGGTGGTTCAAACCCACGAGCCACTCCTTGGAAGGGAGATTGGGCAATCTACTTCCGTAGTGATACCACCTCGGAAACCCAAGGAGGAGTCACTATGAGTTGGATCTGACTCCATGGTAGTGAGGTTTTTTTTTTGGGGGGGGGGGGGGGTGGGGAAGGAACCCTGGTGGCTCAGTGAATAAGTGCTTGGCTGCTAAATGAAAAGTCTGTAGTTCAAACCCATCAGCTACTCAATGGGAGACAGATGAAGCAGGCTGCATCTGTAAAGATTACAGCCTTAGAAACCCTATGGGGCAGTTCTTGCTGCTCTGTCCTGTAGGAGTGCTGCCTTGGAAACCCTGTGGGGGCAGTTCTGCTCTGTCCTATAGGGGTGCTGCGAGTCAATCGATTCTACAACAGGCTTAAGGGCAACAGAGCTGTTTGTGTTCCTAGTCCAACCCTGAGGACACTGAACACAGTACAAAGTTCATTGACAAACGGTTTAACTTGGGACCACATTGATGTGTTTGGCACAGGTGGGCCAGATCTAGAAGCAGAGTGCAGGAAAAAACACTTGACTTGGCTTTTGAAACAAGGACTGGACACATTACCTTGTGCTTTAGTTAAGATGATTTTTGGTTTGAACCCTTGTTTTCCTCCCACACATTCTTTTAAGAATTCCAAACTTGTGGGCTGTGACCTTAAGAGCATTTCCATTCGTCCACCCTTTCCAGGCAGAGGTCAAAGGTGTGATGTAGTGTTGGGAAAAGGACTGGGCAGCAGCAGCTGCTGACGTTTACCCCCAGCTCCTTTCTCCCATCCCTTTCTGCTGGGAATAGAAGCTCCAGGCTGTGTCCTGTGGTTGACCAGAACCTGCTCTTGCTGCTGGAGCTTCTGCACTAGGTGGGCTGCCTAGGGCTGGTCAGAGCCTGCTAGTGGCTGCTGACCATGCCTCCCTCCCTTGCTGGTGCAATTTCTATCCAAACCCTCTGGCTGACCAAGCCAGTATTCATACCTTTTGCGATGCTAGCTGAGCCCATCTTTAAAAGGTGAGTCTCCCAAGGTAACTCATAGGAACCTCTTAGATTTGGAATTGGGATAGTGATGGGTACCCAGGACTGTGTGCACATGGGCCAGAATCAGCCTGAATGCCATGGGAGTCTGTCAGAAGTAGGACTGTTGCACCTACCTAGGGGATGCACCTCAGAACACCACACTTTCTAGTATAGTATATTTTTGGCAACTGTCTTGAATTAGAGTTGCTGTAATGAAATCTCATCCCCCATGTTTGCAAGTTATAGCTTCAAAGAGTTTTATCTTAACTTCTGAATGATGCCTAGTTATCTTTGTATTTTAGCTCATCACTTTGTATGTTAGTTCTGCCTTTCCCTACCCTGCTGCACAGGTCTAAGGCTTCAAGCACTCAACTGCCTTGTAGAAAGCTCAATCATGTCTTTCCTGATATTACGGTGGCTGTCTCCTTTCTAGGTGGCACAAATGTTAAGCACTTGGTTGTTAACCAAAAGGTTGGCAATTTGAACCCACCCAGATGCTCTGTAGGAGAAAGCCCTGACAATCTGCCTCCGTAAAGATAACAGCCAAGAAAATCTATGGGGCGGTTCTACTCTGTCAGATGGGGGTTGCTATCAGTCAAAAACAACTTGATGGCACCTAACAACAATAACTGGAAGGAAGATGGGACAATCTACTTCCGTAGTGATATGCCTCGGAAACCCAAGGAGGGTTCTCTGTGAGTTGGTCCGACTTGATGGCACACAACAACAACAACAACAACAACAACATCTCCTTTTCTTGGAAAATAGACTTAAGAGACCCTGGGTGGCATAAATGGTTAAGCACTCAGCTATTAACTGAAAGGTTGACAGTTCACATCCACCCATAGGTGCCTTGGAAGAAAGGCCTGGCAATCTGCTTCCAAGATGTCACAGTCTTGGAAACTGTGGAGCACAGTTCTGCTCTGCACACATAGGGTCACCATGAGTCGGTATTGAGTCGAGGGCAATTGGTTTTGGTTTAAGGGCAGTAAAATATCATAGACATCCTTTAGCCCAATTCCTTCATTTCAGATGTGGAAACTGAGGCCCAGCCAGGTTAAGTGACTTGCTGAAGGTTGTGGTTGTTCAGTATCAGGATCTGGACAAGAATCCCCATAGTCTCATTGCCTATCTGATACATTGTGCTTCTTGCCCTACAGCTTCTTAAACATTTCACCAGGGTTTTCTAATTTGTTGTATTAAAAATAGAAGATATTCATGGCAGGATCAGCCATTGGAGGACTACCTCCATGCTTTCAGGCTACATTCAAGTGTGTGATTTTTCAAAGATTTATTTCACAGCCTGTTCCTGGGTTGGCACAACCTAAAGTAGGCACTCTGAACTCACCCGGCAGTGCTGCAGAAGAAAAGTCTGGCAATCTGTTTCTGTAAAGATTACTGTTACGAAAACCCCATGGAGCAGTTCTACTCTTTAACACATGGGGCGCTATGAGTCAGAATCCACTTGATAATAGATTGGGTTTTTTGTTTTGTTTTCCTCTCAGAGCAGGCATGGAGGCAGGAGGGAAGGCTACAGGAAAAATCTGTCAAAAGTAGAAGCTTCATAGCGTGAGAGAGGAGCTTTGGACCCCAGGTGGATGTGTGGAACCCATGATGGCTTTCCTGTTACCTCACCGCTGGTCCAAGGGTTGGGGCACATTTCCTGACTCTAACTTAATTGGGCTTCTCTGGGCCAGTCTGCTTCCTGTGTGAGCACAGTGGGGATAGATAGCCTTACCCATCTGTCACCTACTCCAGGACAGGGTATTAGGACTGGTCTGGGGCAGTGCTTTGCAAATACGAGGGTTTGTTCTCAGTTCTGTAGCCCTGAAAGATGAAGCTGCACAGAGGTGTTTTTCCTGGCAGCAAGGGCATTATGTCACCCTTGGGGGCCAGGAGGCACTCTGTATTTAATTAACTCAATTAGCATTTGTATAGCATTTTGTCACATGTATCATCTCATTTAATCTTCCCAGGCTCCCATTTAGGTTGGTGCTATTAGCCCAATTTTATAGATGAAGAAACAAGGACCCAAATGGATTAGCTGGCTTAATTAAGCCAAACAGCTAGGGACTGACCTTGAACTCAGCTTTGACCCAAACACAATGTTCCTCTACTCAACTAAGGAAGCTGGGGAGCAGAGCAGAGGCTTGGGCTTAGTGACTTGACAGGCTATCTCATCTCCCAGTTTACTCATCTGTAAAATGGGAATCATACGGGGCTGTTGTGAGGAGGGATTGAGCCAGCGCCTCTGAGGCACCTGGTGCGTGGCAGTAACTGGGTAAACATCAGGCGTTGTTACTGGACCGTCAGGAGGTAGCAGCTGGTTTTTGTAGGAGGAATGAACGAATCTACATCATTCAAGGCCTTGTTGAAATGCCCTTGTGTAGACCTAACCTGGACCTACTGAAGCAGAATGTTATTGTCTCGGTAAAGAGAGAAGAAGCCTAGGGGTGTGTGTTTTGAACTCCCCTGCCCCCCCATGGATTCTGATGCATTCCTGTGCTTGAGGGCTATTGCTTTAGACTTCTTTGCTCCATATCCCAGTCTTGCTACTCAAAGTGTGTTCTTTGGCCCTGCCTCAGACCTTTTGCGTTTTAAAATCAGAGTCTGCATTTTGAAAGGATCTCCAGGAGATTGGAATGCACATTAAGCATTGAGAAACATGTGAAGGTTTAAAAAAACAGAGTAATAGTAATAATAATAAAAAAATCAAATTCTGGCACTCTCACACACCACCCACACCAGCTTAGGAAAGAGTTCCCTAGCTGTTTAGCAGCCACATAGTAAACAACCATGTTGAAATGCTTGGTATCACTGGTTTGTATTTCAGGATTTAAGCAAGAGATAGGGGAGGTGAGGGTAGAACAGGACAGGACAGGGAAGACTGCAGCAAGGCTCAGAGTCAGGAGGAGTTCCGTTAAGATGGCAGAATAGGCAGACAGACTGCACAGACCCTTTCAACAAAGAAAAGGGGAACCGATTGACACAGATACAGAAGATAATCTTGGACCCCTGGGCTTTGAAGGGAAGGATATAGAAGTGGACTAAACTCCAACTAGTAGAAGAACTTGCATGAAAACACCAAAAAAGGAGACATACAGAGCTGTAGTCTGTCAGCAGTCCTGACGGCACAGGCAGCTTGGATATTGCCGAGTGGTGTTAGGACCTAAGAATTAACCTAAAAATCAGCCCTGCTACCCAGGGGCTCCACAGAGGACTGCACTGGTGGCTGGTGAATAAAAGGGGAAATAGTGAAGAGGAAGGTTGGGTGAGCTGTGGACTTTTGGCTCCCTGGAAGGCACAGCCATTTTGAATGTTTACAAGCGGTTCGACCATTTTGAATGTATAAAGCAATAGTATTCTCTCAGATTCCAGGGACTTAAGAATAGTCTCCACTAGCCGGGAACCACAAGGACATTCTGGATTCCAGTGACTGGAAAGATTCTAGTTTTCAGTTTTTTCTCTCTTTCCTGTTCCTGGTTGACATTTTTTTTTCTTTCTCATGGTTAACCCCATTCCTTGTTTTTATTTTTGCATTTTTCACTTTTTTTCTTCATTATTCTCCTACTCTACCTTTTTCCTCTTACTGACCTCTCCCCAGATATTGCGGAGTTTTTTTTTTTTTTCTTTTCTCTTTTTGGTTATTGTTCCTGTGTTTTTACATGGTGTGTTTTTTGTCCACTTGGTTTTACTTTTTTGATGGTTATTCAATTGTTGTTTTTGAGTAACTGAGTGGGAGACAGCAACACTGCCCATACGACACAACTACACCTGCACCTCCTATAACTCCACTTACTGAGAGCCACCACTTCCTTCTCCACCAACTGGCCAACGATAAACAACCACCAAGAAGAGCCTGACTCACCCTTAACTGCTCTTCACAGTTAATAGAGATCTAAATACAACAACGTCACAATGTCTCGGAGACAACAGACCATCACAGTCCACACAAAGAAGCAAGATAAAGTACCCTTAACTGCTCTTCACAGTTAACAGAGATCTAAATACAACAACGTCACAATGTCTCAGAGACAACAGACCATCACAGTCCACACAAAGAAGCAAGATAAAGTGGTAGAAACAAGGGAGCAGGATACAGACCCAGAACAAATTCCTGAGGAAGAAGCAGGATTAGAACTCCTTAATAAGGAATTCAAAATAATTATATTTAGGTATCTTCAAAGGATTGAGAGACAGATCAAGGGAGACACTGACAAAATTAAGGAAAACACAAAACCCTAGATCAATTTCAGAAGAAAATACAAGAACAAAATGACAAAATAAATGAAAAATCAAAAATGATAAAAAAATCTACAGATAGAAATCTAAAAGATTAATTACTAAATTGTCAGAAATAACACATTGAAAGGGCAAAGGAGTAGAATCGAATCAATGGAAGACAGAATTAATGAGATTGAAGACAAATATCTGAATTCTTCTTTAGAAAGGGATCAGTCAGAAAAAAGATCAAAACAAAATGAAGAAAGCCTAAGGTTCATGTGGGATACCATCAAAGAAATAACCTACAAGTAATTGGAATTCCAGAACAGGAAGAGAAAAAGAAAACCACTGAGAAAATTGTCCAAGATTTGTTGGAAGAGAACTTCTCTGATATGATGAAAGATGAGAATATATCCATT
>NW_006921681.1:5507997-5508923 GCF_000298275.1 Orycteropus afer afer
AACTTTATATGGAAAGGAAAGAGACCTCAGATAAGCAAAGCACTATTGAAGAAGAAGAACAAAGTAGGAGGTCTCACACTGCCAGATCTCAAAATGTACCATATAGCCACAGTAGTCAAAACTCCCTGGTATTGGTACAATGACAGACACATAGACCAATGGAATAGAATTGAGAACCTAGAAATAGATCCATCGATATATGGTCAGCTGATCTTTGACAAAGGGCCAAAATCCATTAAATGAGGAAGAGAATGTCTATTTAATAAATGGTGCTGACAAAACTGGATAACCATTTCAGAAGAATGAAACAAGATCTTCCCTCACACCATACACAAAAACTAACTCCAGATGGATCAAAGACTTAAATGTGAAACCTAGAACTATACAGTTCCTCAAGGAAAATTTAGGGTCAAATTTAAGCGCCCTAATACATGGCATAGATATCAAGCATAACCCAAAATGCACAAACAGCAGAAGAGAAACTAGGTGAATGCTACCTTCTAAAAGTTAAAATTTTATATGCTTCCAAAGACTTCTCCAAAAGAGTCATAAGAGAACCTACAGATTGGGAAAAAATATTTAGCAATGACATATCTGACAAGGGACTTGTCTCTAGAATTTATGAAAACTCCAAGACCTCAACAACAAAAAGACAAACAATCCAATTTAAAAATAGGCAGAAGACATGAATAGACACTTCACCAAAGAGGATATTCAGGTGGCCAACAAACATGAAGAAATGCTCACGATCATTAGGCATTAGAGAGATGCAAATCAAAACAACAATGAGATACCATCTGGCCCCAGCACTAGTAGCAAAGTTCAGCAAGACAGAAAAATGCTGCTGAGGATGTGGAGAGGTTGGGACTCTCACACACTGCTGATGGTACTGTAAAATGATACAACCACTGTGGAAAGCAGTATGG
>NW_006921681.1:5510150-5510667 GCF_000298275.1 Orycteropus afer afer
AGGGAGGTGCGTGGGAGGTGCAGACAACAAAGATGAACCCTTTTGCACATATAGTACTGCATTGTCAGTGAAGGCAAACATGGCTCTATGGGTGGATAGATGGGTGGACAGGCTGAACTATGAGGTATGTCTGTGCAGGGGGGAACGTGCCCAAGACGATGTATAGGGTTGGCAGACAATGTTTCTATAAGTGTATTGGTATGTTCTGTAAGAATTCCCAGGTATATAGTAGAGCTGACAAAGAACAAGGTTGTAGTCACTCCTTGGCCACAGCCAGCTACCCAGAGGGAGTGAGTGGTTGGACCTGTGGGCTAGGGACCACAGTCAAAGGGGACATCAAGGTCAATTGGCATAACATACTACACAAAACATTGTTCCACATCTTACTTTGGCAAGTAACGACTGGGATCTTAAAAGCTTGCAAGGGGCCATCTAGATGCAATGATGGGTCTCTCCTCATCCAGAGCAAAGAAGAATGAAGAAAACCAAAGATTCATGGAAACAATTAGTCCAAGCG
>NW_006921681.1:5510982-5561096 GCF_000298275.1 Orycteropus afer afer
TGGAGAGAGCAATCATGGGAGAATAGAAGAGCTGTGTATGCACAGGGAGACAGCTCAGGGGGCAGGAGTGCATGGAGGGAAAGACACAGGAAAGAGGTAACAATGGGGAGGAAGTGGGAAGGAAGCTGTTGGCATTGTGAGAAATTGTAGTAAATGTCATGAGACAAAGTAAATGTGAGCAGCTATATGGAAAGTTTGCTGTGTAAACTTTCACCCAAATCATAATTAAAAAAAAAAAAAGACTCAGAGTCAGAATGGGTTCCAGTGAAGGCCCAGAAGTCCGTTCAGGCCAGGTGTCCAGCCATCACCCTTATCTGCAGTCTTCTGAGGTACAGTAGGGAGGCTGGCCATTGGGACTCCCCACCTGCCTGCCCAGGCACACTGAGTTTCTTGAGCTCCTCCCCTTGTACCAGGTACAACTAGAGCCCTGGCTCCCAGGATTGCTCAGGAGCCTGCCAGCTGGCAGCTCCTTCTTCACCAGACTGTTCTCTGGGCTTCAGGTTTCTCACTGCCTCTCTCCTGCACTGACCTTGCAGGTTTTCCTTCCTTCCAGAAAGAGGTGATTGTCAGTTGAGAAAGAAATGCTCAAAGGGCTAAAGGACAGGATTGGGAAGCAGGTAAGGAAAGTAGAGTGGTCCCGTGGCGCCTCTGTGGATTTGGGGGTAAGTGCAGCTGGAGGAAGGAGCTCTGGTGGCACAGTGGTTAAAACATTCAGCTGCCAGGAGCCACTCGGTGGGAGACAGATGAGGCAGCTGGCTTCTGTGAAGATTTATAGCCTTGAAAACCTTAGGTGGTAGTTCTGTTCTGTCCTATAGGGTCGCTGTGAGTCAGAATCTGACTTGATAGCAGTGGGTTTTGGCAGATGGGGGGACTGTGAAAGAGGAAATTTGGAGGGCCACTCAGGTGGTCCCTTGATCCTCCAGCTAAAGCTCCCATTAATGGGAGGCATCAATAAGCAGTTGTCTAGTGTCTCACAGCCACTGGTGCAAACAGTTATTGAGTCCTCATCTTGGTTTGGCCACTAACTGGGGCCATCTTGGGGCTGGATCTTGAGAGATGAGGAAAAAGCAAAGGAGAAAGTGGGAAAAGGGGGTCTGATGTTAGAGCTATGCGACAGATTGGGCCCTCTCACTAAAAGCCAAAAGATTGGTAGTTTGAACCCACCCAGAGGTTCCTTGGAAGACAGGCCTGGCTATCTGCTTCTGAAAGGTCACAGCCTTGAAAACCCTGTGAAGTAGTTCTGCTCCACACATGGGGTCACCATGAGTCGGAATCAAGTCAACGACAACTAAGAACAATAACATAACCTGTATAGCCTTTGAGATGCTTGAGGTTTTGTTTATCCTCTGTCTGGTAGAGGTCCCTGAGTAGCACAGATAGTTTGTGTTTGACTGCTAACCTAAAGGTTGGCAGTTTGAACCCACTCAGGGGGACTGTGGAGGAAAGCCCTGGCAATCTGCTTCTGTAAAGTTATGCCACCAGAGCTCCCCTGTGAGGATTATAGCCAAGAAAACCTTATGGGCTGCAGTTCTACTTTGTGACACATGGGGACCCCATGTTCAGAATTGACTTGATGGCGATGGGTTACATCTGGTAGAATACCAATTACATAGTAAGTGCTATCGCAGTCATCCTCATTCCTTGTCACTACTTCTGTCCCGGTGGGTGGTCAGTGTTGCTGACCAGGGTTACTCTCCGCCTCATTTCCTTCTACCTTGCCCTCAACACATCAGCCAGAGTGGGAATTGGAAAACTGGGTAGAAGCTGTGGAGTGAGAATTCAGCCCATTAAGCTATACAGCTTTGGTCAGAATATAAGACCAGAAAAAAACAGGTCCTCTGGTGCATTTGTGACAGGCCCTGGGATTTTCACCTTTCATACCTGTCAGCTGTCCCAAAGTGGGCAGAAAAACAGCCAAGATGCCAGCCTTACCTGGGGGAGGCCAAGGCATCAACTGCTGCCCATGTGGCTCAGGAGCCAGGGAGCCTGATGTCAGGCCACTCCCATGAGAGCCTCAGTCTTTCCATCTGCAAAATGGGGGAACTATAATAGTATCTAGGAGCTTTGGTAGTGTAGTGCCTAAGGCACTTGACTGCTAACCAGAAGGCTGGCAGTTCAAACCCACCAGCCACTTCTTGGAAGGAAGGTTGGGCAATCTACTTCCGTAGTGATACTGCCTCAGAAACCCAAGGAGGGGTCACTATGAGTCGGGTCCAACTTGACGGCACATAACAACAACAACAACAACAACAAAATAATGGTATCCATCCCATGTAGGTTTTTCCAGGATTCTTGTCTGGATTCAGTGAGCCCTAATGCACATACATTTCAGTCCACTGTTTGGGACATGTTTCGTCCCAATGTTTAGTCTACTGTTTGGCACAGTGTTTGCTGCTCTTACTGAGATTCCATAATGGAATTCCATAATAACTACTTTTACAGTGTTTAGTAGGTACTAGGCACTGTACTAAAAAGATTGTAAACATTAACAATTTTCGTCCTTATATCTAAATACCACTATCATCCCCATTGCATTTGAGGAAACTGAGTTCTCCAAAGTCAAACAGCTATTAGGTGGTTGAGATTCAGACTTAGGCAGTTGTCTCCAAGGTCTGTGTTTTTAATCACTCTGCTATAGCAATTATTATTCATTGTTTTTTACTTGGAGCCCAGAAGACATGGGAAAAGCAGAGAGAAGTGGAGGTGATCAGATCTTCTCAATCTAAGCAGTCAGCCTGTTACCATTCTCAGATTGGAGTTGCCCCAAAGGCCCAGGCCACCTCTGCTCATGGGCAGGGCTGGCCTTGGGCTTAAAGTGGACAGCTCCAGTCTTTGACCTCCTGGCAGCCTTGTGGGCCTCCCTGGTAGCTTGGGCCCCGTCTCATGCTCCTAGCAGCAAATCCATCTCTAGCAAGCGGCCCACACAGCCTTTGTGGACATAATCCCTATGTGCAGGCAGTCTCCCTATGCCCTGGTTTCCTGACACAGCAGCCAAGCTGATGAGAATGGAGGGGAGGCTGTGGGGCTATAACATTTTCCTAAAAAAAAAACCACATGGCTGTTTCTTGCCAGGCAGGAAATGTTTGATACCCTAGAAATGTGTTTACTTCCCCGCTGCAGCCACCCAAACCGTGTCTGATCCTTCCTTTTTCCTTGTCTGTCTCTCCCATGTACTCCAGGTACCCAGGCTTTTGGAAGATGCTCACAGTAGCTGTGTGCACAGCCTTTCTGGGCTGCCTGCAGGCCCAGGAACTCCAGGGACATGTCTCCATAATCCTGCTGGGAGCAACTGGGGACCTGGCCAGAAAGTACTTGTGGCAGGGGCTGTTCCAGCTCTACTTGGATGAGGTGGGAAAGGGCCACAGTTTTAGCTTCCATGGGGCTGCCCTGACGCCCCTTAAGCAGGGCCAGCAGCTTATAGACAAGGCCCTGGAGACCCTCTCCTGCCCCCAAGACATGGCCCCCAGTCAATGCACTGAGCTCAAGGACCAGTTCCTGCAGCTAAGCCAGTACCGCCAGCTGAAGACGGCTGAGGACTATCAGTCCCTGGGCAGGGACATTGAGGCGCAGGTCCAACAGGAAGGCCTCCAGGAGGCTGGCAGGATTTTCTACTTCTCGGTGCCGCCCTTCGCCTATGCAGACATTGCCCGCAACATCAACAGCAGTTGCCGCCCGGGCCCAGGCACCTGGCTGCGGGTTGTCCTCGAGAAACCCTTTGGCCATGACCACAGCTCAGCCCAGCAGCTGGCCACAGAACTTGGGAGCTTTTTCCAAGAGGAGGAGATGTACCGGGTAGACCATTACCTTGGCAAGCAGGTAAGCTTCAGCCAGGGGCCTGCTGGGGTTGAGATGGGCTGGCTGCAGGTAGACCCCATTGACAGTCCTAAAGACATGTGAAACCTGAGCCCCATGGTCTTCTTGGGGGTGGTGGGTGGTGAGCGGGCAAAGGCAAGGCAGTGAGCAGCAAGCACAGGGCAGCTTGGTCCTTGTCCATATGTTCAGTCTCGCCAGTGGAGGTGTGTTCTTTGGTGTATCCCTGTCTTCTCTGGTCCCCTCCTCTGGTTTCTGATTAATCAGGGTGCTCTGATGGTGTAGTGCCTAAGGCATTTGACTGCTAACGAGAAGGCTGGCAGTTCAAACCCACTAGCCACTCCTTGGAAGGAAGGTTGGGCAATCTACTTCCATAGAGATACCACCTCAGAAACCCAAGGAGGGGTTGCTATGAGTTGGAAACGACTCAACGGCAGTGAGTTTTTTTGTGTGTGTGTGTGTGTATGTGTGTGCACATCCTCTACAGAGATGTGGCCCCAGGACTCTGGCATCTGAATCAGCTTCCAGTTGGGTGTGCTGTGGGAATTAGAATTAGCCTTCTTATTTAGCACCCAACTGCTCTTTTCTGTTTTTCTGGTAACAAGCCCTTAAAACTGAATAAGGGAGTTGTTGTTGTTGTTATGTGCCATTGAGTCGGACCCGACTCATAGCTACCCCTCTTTGGGTTTCCGAGGCAGTATCACTATGGAAGTAGATTGCCCACCCTTCCTTCCGAGGAGTGGCTGGTGGGTAAGACCATGCTTCTAAGCCAGGCTGTGTAGCAGGAGCCTGGGGCTGACCTCCTAGGTCATGCATATCAGCTGGCCAGTTTATGCTGACTGTGCACTCAGAGCCCCTCCACAGTGTCTACTCTGAAGCCCTAGCAGGGAGCACACCAGCCCCCCCTGTGTTCTCTGGTCCTGAGTAGGGGTGAGCACAGGGCCATGGGGCTGGGCAGCAGGGTGGAGGCATCTCTGTTGATCCACCAGAGGGTTTGGAATCAGCCCTGGGCCAGCAACCACCAGCCTGAGTTCTCTTTTGGGCTTTGCCAAGCTTTTGACTTAATTTTCCTGTCTGTTGTCCCATAGTGATAATACCTGCCTTCCTTTTAGAAAATGTTAGTATTAAGATCTCTAGGAGCAATGCCTGGTAAAGCGTATGTGGTGAAGGCAGGTCAGTGGGGCCGAGGCAATTCTCTGGGACAGAGGCATGTTTTCCATGCATCCCTCTATGGAATTGCCCATAGCAGTGGTTTCCAATGGTGGTCCTCAGACTAGTGCTTTACCCGTTTACGGCAAAAGGAAGAAAAATGTTCAATTCAAAGGTTTTCCTGCTACATTATTGGTGCTAAAATATTTTCCCTTATGTAGAGTTGATGGTAATGAAGATAGACCATTTTAAATATTTTTTCTTTCTTGGCAAAATAAACAGCTGTTAACCTCATGGAGGTCACTTAAGATTTTTCGGAGTCTCTCCCGGGCCGTGAAGCCCAGACTCCCAGGAACACCTGCTCCAGATCACACCTTCTCCTCCAAGCAGGTACTAGTGAGGCTGGGCACCCCTTTGGAGTGAGGAGTCCTCCTTCATACCAAGAAGAGTCTGGAGCAAAACCAGTCTTCTTCCCTGATAGGCTGTGGCCCAGATCCTACCGTTCCGAGACCAGAACCGCAAGGCCTTGGACCACCTCTGGAGCCGGCACCACGTGGAGCGGGTGGAGATCATCATGAAGGAGACAGTGGATGCAGAAGGTGTGTGCGGGCTCTCAGGGCTCTTCCGGGCCAGGGTGTTGAGGGGAGGCATCTGCCCACTGTGCTGGAGGATCAGCCAGGCTCCGCCATTGGCCATAGGGACGTTTCTGCTGGTGTGTAGCATGCCCTCCAGGGCCAGCTGTGTGCCCAGCTTTGGAGCTGTGTTGAATCATATGCCTGCTGGCAAAGTCTGAGGCACCACTACCCTTGGGAGCATAGTGTGCAGTTATGTGGACCGATAACTTGGAATAACTGGCAAGCCAGAAATACCGGACACTAATCCGAGTTTTACTACTGGGTATGATGACGACCATCATAGCTGGAGGAGGGCTCAGTTGGGAGAAGGGCCTGGAAGGGCTGAGGTTGGGTCAGGAAAAGAAGAGAAAGGGCATAATCCCAGCAAACGAGGAGACCCCAGGAAAGCCAGAGGGGCAAGGGAGGCCCGAGGATGTGCTTGAGCCAGTCAGACTGGTGCTGGCTGTGGATGGACCTGAGGATGTTGGTGTGGTACAGTATGGGGTTGGAGACTGTCTGGGCTCCCAGGGGCCCTGAGGAAGTAACAGTTAGGGGACTGATTCCTTTTCAGCTTCCCGTTGTTCTTAGGCCCATGAGACCCTGCACTGTCGGCCCTGGCTGGCCTCTCCAGCCCCCTCAGACCATGCTCTTCATTGCCATGTGGGCCCTAGCCTGTTGCTTCTCAGTCTTGTTCTTTGCACTTGTGGTACCCTTCTCTTGGTCCCCTCCTCACCTTTCATCCCCTCCTCAGCTCCATTATCCCTCTCTCAGGGAGACCTTCACTAACCATCTTGACAAGGTCCACACCCCTGCAGCTGCTTGTGGCTCCAAGTGGCTCCTCACAGCCTGGCCACAGTGTTATACTTGTCTCAGTGTTAGAGCTTGTTCAGGCTGCTCTCCCACCAGACTGGGCTCCAGGAGGGGCCCCTCACCAGTACCCGGCACATCCATGCTGGGTGAATGCTGAAGGAACAGCGCTCACCCCAAGTCAGGAGAGCACTGTGAGGCCTGGCTCTGCCACTGACCAGGTCACCTCAGCATGACCCTGCCCTCTCTGGACTCCCAATTCCTCATCTGAGAGGCGAGCAGGTTGTGTAGATGATAAGAGCAAAGCCCTTGGAGCTCCAGCATTGTGTGTGTTCATCACATTTTTTGAGCACTGACTGCATGTATTCAAAGCATTGGTTCTTACCCAATAGAAATAAAAGCTGTCTCCTATGAGGTACTTAGTACCCCCAACAACTTCTGCGGTAGATACTATTCTTAGTTCCTCTGACAAATGAGGTTTGGTAACCTGCCCAGGGTCCTTGCAGCACTGAGTGGTGGAGCCTGGGTCAGAGGCAGTCAGACTGGCTCCAGTGCCTGGCTCTGCACTGTCATACCAGGTGGCCAGAGCAACCTGCGTGTCCAGCTTACCCCTGGGACTGCTTTCTGCAGTTGGAGGAGGGGTCCCAGATGCCACATCCCCATCTACTCACATGTGTGCATGTGGCCAAGAAGGGGGTGGCCCCAATCCTTGGACCCGGGCGTTGGGGAAACCAGAGGGCATGTCTCTTTCTTTTTTTCTCTTCATCTTGTTCTTTTTCTTTTCTGTTCTTCTTTCCGTGGTTTCTCTCTTCAGCTTTCTCTCCTTTCCTCCTTGGATGTAGGTTTAGTGCTGGAAGCCCCTTGTGGAGCTGTGGATATACAGAGAGGTGTGAGACCCAGCCTCTGTGCTCCAACAACTCACAGACTCACTGGGAGGTAACTCAGTTACCTCATTGCCATTGAGTCAATTCTGACTCATAGTGATCCCCACTGGGTTTCCCAAACTATAAATCTTTATGGCAGCAGACTGCCTCATCTTTATTCTGTGAAGTGGCTGGTGGGTTCAAACTGCCAACCTTTTCACTAGCAGCCAAATGCCTTAACCACTATACCAACTATTTCGGGAGGTGATAGACCCTGAAATGAGCGATACAGGGAGTCAGGGAAGCAGACAGAACTCCTGACCCAGACCTTGAAGGACATTCCTGTCTGAGAAGGAGCCACTCTGGAACCATATTGGAAAAACGGCCTCTCCCACTGCTGTGAGGCTTTGTGGGCCTCGGGGAGAACCCCTGCCTCGGCGCTTCAGCAGAGGCTCAGCCTGCGTGCCTCCTTGTGCCGTGTCTGTCCAGCATCTTGGCAGGAGTGTGTGCTGGTTTGCCCTTGCTCGCTCTGCAGAGAGGTGAACTGCAGATCTGCTACTGAGAGCCTGAGTGGGCAGGAGGGTGCCGTGCCACCTCTGCTGCGGTGGGTGGGTTGTTGGTGCCAACACCTGTCTGCAGGACTCTGCCTGGTCACTGGCAGGGATAGGAGGCCAAGGCTTCTCACCTACCCTTTTCTGGCAGCTCTTTTCTGTGCCCACCCAGGGTTGGGGAGGAGCCATGGTATCTGGAGTTACCAGTTAGTTGGCACTCCTGCTTGTCATTTCTTCCAATCCTCCTACCCCATTTCCTTCTTGGTATCTGATGTCAGGTATGGATTTCTTTGCAGGGTCCCTGTGGAGCCAGGAGCTGGGCAGACAGCAGGCTTGATTATCCTAGCAAAAGTACATTTGGATTTTGGAGAAAGGAAAACAGGAGACAAAACAGAAAGATAGGCAGAGGCTGGCATGTTTGTTGGCCCAGGCAAGCCTGAGGTGGGAGGTGGGGGTGTCTTGGATTTGAATGGCCATACAACAGACTGGGCCAGTTGTCTTCTAGCCCCAGAGGGACAAGCACCTGAAAGCTCTGACTTAAGGCTACACCATGCCATGGCCCTGCCTTGGTCTGGTGGAAGTTTTGAGGGAGAGTCACACTGCTTCCAGTCCCTGAGCAGAGTGCTGTTCACTCAACTGGGCTCTGAGCCTTTAGCCCAGAGGCAAAGGAAAACGGTAGGACAGATAGCCAAGGTTAGCTTGTCCAGTGGGGCTTGTAGGCTAGTTCAGCCCACTACCCTTGGCCAAGCAGGGCAGCAGAATGAGAACTGTCCTAGCTGCCCCAAAACATGACAGCAGGGGATGATGTCCCACTACTGTGCTCACACCCATAGCCAGAGACCTCTGGACACAGGGTGATTCAGCCTCAGTAGAACTTTGCCCTCTCTCTGGCTCCTTGATCTTGGGGACCAGAAGGATACACATTGGACATGCAGCCTGTGAAGATGGCCTGGTGCTGTTCTGGTGGCTCAGCACTGATCTCTCTGGTCCTGCTCTGGGGCCTACCCCCCAAGGTCCCTTAGACTCTAGTCAGGCTAGTGAGAGAGGGCAGGAGCCCTCTGCAACCCAGCCTGCAGCCATGAGGCCTACATCAGCACGGCAGGATGGAGGGCACAGTGTCTTTCTGGTGTTGTGCACTCTGGAGACCAGTGCCACTGTAGTGGGACAGCATGTGGCTGGCAGGTCTCCTAGGCAGGATCTAGAGCGTGGCATCCTGAACGTTGGCAGAGGGCAGAGTCCGTGGGCCACTCTCCCTTTCACAGCTCTGCCCAGCCACGCACTTTGGTGGATCCTCAGCCCTCTCTTCCTTCCCAGGTGTGCTGCCCAGCTGTCTCCTGTGCAGGAAGGGCATCTGGGTGACCCGGCCCTGGTGGCAGCCTTGACTGCCACCCTGAGAGCTAGAAAGGGCAGAGGCAGCGAGCCGGGCCTGGGAATTGGAGTTGTCCCAGCCCAGTGCTGCTATGGGCCCTGGGTAAGGGACTCTGAGCTTCAAGGTCATCTGGATGTCCTCCCTAGCCCCACTCACACACATCACATGGGTGAAAGTGGCTTCCTACTCCCTCCTCCAGGCTGTGTGTGAGGGTTTTTTTCCCTGCCGCAGCCTCTGGCCCAGAGGAGTTTTCTGCAGAGTCGAGGCTCCTGCACAGATGGGGGTAGGGTAGGGTGGGGGGAAGCTATCCTTCAGCTGCTGCAGGTACCTGGCTCCCTTTCAGTCTGACTCCCCAGGGGAGTCCCATCCAATGAGCCCCTGAGCCACAGACATGTTACCCCAGGCACCCTGGCCAGCATGGGCCTTAGGAAGAGTGACCTTGGCTGGGTCACTGGCATGGCCAGGCCCCTGCTGTGGCCAGCATGAAGGGTTCTGCAGACAGGAGGCACTGTGCCGTCACTGAACTGAGCTCCGGCTCTTTTTCCAGGCTACCCTGTCTTCTGGGAGTGCTGGGGTCTGAACCCCGTCTGTGGTCCCTGAACCCAAGCTTCCATCCAACCACTACACTCCAGCCTCCCACTCTGGCCAGACTCCAGCACTCGGCCTTTCTCCTCAGTGTGTACGCAGTGATGCCTTGGTTTCCCCTCTGGGAAAGAAGGAGTTGGTGAGGCTGCCTCTGTTTGGGAGGGTCCCATTTGGCTATGCTTGTTCTTGCACTAGATGACCGAGCAGTGCTACTCACTGAAGGCCAAGGCTGTGGGGCCCTCAGGCCCACATCAGCTGCCTCCCCCTCCCACCCGTCTGCAGAGAGAGCCCACAGCAGCTGCCCACCTGACCCCAGAGAGCACAGGCCAGCCAACCAGCACCTGGCTCTCTCCTTACCTTCATCTCTTTTATTTTTAGCCATCCCAGAAGGTTTGGGTAGGGATTGCAGCTGGTAGTTTAGTTTTTTTTTTTCCCCCCTAAATATGTTTTTGCTGGAAAAATGGGATCTTCCACTCTATAGAGACCTGGGGAGGGAGTTTCTGGTCCCAATTCCGAGGGTGTGACCTTCAGCACAGCCTCACTAAAAATGATAACCCCTGTTTCCTCTCTCCTGGGGTTGTTTAAGGATAAAATCAGATAATGTACACAGAAATGCTTTACAAATGGAAATGTTGTTTTCTTTCCAAGTTTGCAAGAAAAGAAATAATGTTCTTGCAGTCTCTCTCAGCTCCATGTGACTTATATACATGATTCTCATTGGATTACTTACAGACCTGTGATTGGTCTGTAACACTCATTAATGTCCATACTTCAGCTAATATCTCACACACACACGTATGTGTGCATACATACATACATAATTTACATTGCTATGTGTTGATAATCTGTGTAACATACACCTTTTTAATACCTCTACATTTCTGTTCAATTCTATTTGTACCAAAGAATATTCATTGTTCTATTTTCAGTTACTATTCTCTTGTACTTTTTGCTATTTTAAATAGTAATTTATGAGCTTTTTAAAAAATTGAGGTAGAATTCACATGTTATCAAATGTACCCTTTTAAAGTTCAATAGATTTTAGTCCATTCATAACATTGTGCAACCATCACCACTGTCTGAATCCAGAACACTTTCCTTATGAGCGTTTTTAGTTTTGGTTTGGCTTTTTTTTTTTTTTTTAAATTAGGATTTGGGTGAAGATTTACAGAGTAAATTCACTTTTCATACAGCAGTTCACATATACTTTGTCTCATGTCATTGACCAAAATTTACAATGCAGCAGCTCCCCTCCCACTTCCTCCCCATAGTTACCTCCTCCCAGTGTCCATCCCTTCATACTCTTCTGCACCCTGAGCTATCTCCCTGTGCATAAGCAGCCCTTCCTTCTCCCATGATTGTTCTCTCCAGGGCATGTGTCTACTTGAGGTAAATGTTTAACTCACATGCCTGTACTTTGTTTGGCTGGAAACCACAGTTGTGGGTTCAATTCCAGACCTGAAGGGCAGCTAGGGGCCATAGTCTCAGTGGTTACACCAGGCTCTATTGGACCAGCAAACCTGGTCCCCACCTTCTTCTTCTTTTTTTTTTTTTTTGCCTCCAAATGATTTTGAGTTTTGTACCACATTGTTCTCCCTCTTTATGCAGGATCTCCTACATCCCTTCCAAGTAGATGGCAGTGGTAGCTGGGCACCATCTAGTTCTTCTGGTCTCATAGTTGTATAGGTTGCAGATCGGATGGTGTACCAGTCGCTAGAACTGATTGTTTCCATTAATTTTGGTTTTCTTCTTTCTTCTTGACGAGGAGAGACCCGTTGTTGCATCTAGATGGCAGCTTCCTAGCTTTTAAGGTCCCAGTCGCTACTCGCCAAAGTAGTAGGTGGACCAGTGTTTTGTATAGTATGTTATGCCAATTGAGCTTGATGTCCCCTGCGACTATGGTCCCAAGCCCGCAGG
Organism: Orycteropus afer afer; assembly: GCF_000298275.1. Classification (NCBI taxonomy): domain Eukaryota; kingdom Metazoa; phylum Chordata; class Mammalia; order Tubulidentata; family Orycteropodidae; genus Orycteropus; species Orycteropus afer. The sequence goes on from NW_006921681.1 coordinate 5,522,648, forward strand.
ATCAACTACTCGGTCCCTCTGGGTAGCTGGCTGTGACCAAGTAATGACCATAACCTTGCCCCTTTACGAATACACTTGTAGAAATATTGTCTGCCAACCCTATATATGATCTTGGATACACTCTCCATTTAGACATACCTAATTGTTTAGCTTGTTCACCCATCTATCCGTCCCTATACCCATGTTTGCTTTCACTGACAACTCAGTACTATATATGCAAAGGGGTTCATATTTGTTGTCTGTACTGCCCATGTAACTCTCTATGTCTTTCTCATCCTCAGTCCTTATGAGCGTTTTTAAATAATATGTTTCCCTGAAGTGAAATTAACAGGCCATAAGGATAAAAACTACTTTGTAGCTGATATTATATGTTATCAGACTGTTTTTAGAAAATTTGCAATAGCAGTGTGTTTACATAACAGTATTCCTTCATCTTTGCATTGGGTGTTCTGTTTCCTCTGTCTTAACCAATTTGGTAGGCTCATACAGGCTCTTTGAACACCACTCTGCTCACCTCCCATGGGATGCTACCCCATGAGGTTTTGAGGGACATGACCTGGGGGCCCACCTCCCTTATGATCTTGTGATCTTGGATGAGCTCCGGACTTGAAAAGGATAGGGCCAAGTGTATGGGGGTCTTTCTCCCAGTTGTGCAGCCTGGTTGTGGTTTTTCACTCATTGTTCATACACTGATGTGTTTTAACCTTCCATTTTTAACCTAGGAGACTATACTAGGAGTCAATATAGATGCTTTTCAGGAAAAATCAGCACACATAATGTTCAGGCAACGTCTGACCACATATATATCTGTGGTCCCATAAGGTTATAACAGAGTTCAGAAATCCTGCAGAGAATGGGACGTAGCAAATGCAACAGCTTCCTGCACATGTATCTCATGTCTCTTATATATAGAGTGATGGTACTGACAAGCATATGTACAGTATATGTATAACCTATAATACAGGTCTGATGCATATGTGTGTATATATACACACACACACACACACACACATATAATGTGTGTAACACATGTATAGTACATAATGAATATTAACACATAATACATGTCTTGATGATCATAATAAATGTGTTACTGGCTTATGTATGTACTGTACTGGACTTTCTCTCTAAACAGTTTACCATATAACAGTATATTCTTCAACCTGTAGGCAGCAGCATCCAATCTCATATATTGTGCATCTCTTAAGTGTTGTAGCATTATTGCTCTCTTTAATTTTCTTTAGAAAATGTTACCATGAAGTGCATCATGGCTCCCAAACTCAACAAAACCAGTGCTAGTGACAGCAGCAGCAAGAGGCAAAGGAGAAGTATTGATTTGGAAGTGAGACCAAAAGTTATTGAACAGCACATAGGTGGAAAATCAGTGAATGCTGTTGTTTGCAGTTTAGGCATGTCACACTAGGCAGTCCTCAAAATCAAAGAAAAAATTCTCTAAGCTGTTAAAGGATCGGCTCCACTGGATGCTGCAAGGCTAAGGAAAATGAGAGAGGGTTTCTATTGGATATGGAGAAATTGGTAATGATGTGGATTGAGGACCAAACACAAAGGCAAATCCCTCTCAGCGCATTGTCAGTTGTTGATCACTGCTAAGGCACAATGCATATTCAAGATGCTTAAAGAAAAAGCAGGACCAGACTACCATATGGTGTTCGTACACCATCCAAATCACATAACATCCTATTTCATAGACCATATTATGGACGTTAAGTGATGTCTGAGTGTACTGTGGTAACTAGAAAACAGATCAGCACATTGGATAACACTAGGGTGAAGCCTTTTGCTATCATGTTGATTCCAACTCATAGTGACTCTATGGGACAGAGTAGAACTGCCCTATAGGGTTTCCAAGGCCATGCACAGGGTCTCCATGAGTCAGAATTGACTCGATGGCAGTGGGTTTGTTTTTTTGGTTTTGGAATCTTCGTGGCAACCACATCGTTCTCCCACAAAGCACTGATGGGTTTGAACCACTGACCTTTCTTTCTGTTAGCAGCCGAGTGCTTACCCACTGTGCCACCAGGGCTCCATTTCACCAGGAGAGCTGGCCCCCTAATGCCTGTCCTCGTGCTTGGCAGCCTGTGCCAGCAAGCGCCACGCTGGGTCTGGTCACTGCACTTAAGCTCTGAAAAGACAGGGTTAATGGAGAGAAGGATCTAAGTCCATAAAGCTATAGGCTGTGTTAAACACGCACACCCCTGGAGCTTGAAATTAAGGAATAAAGGAAGGCCTCTTCTGCACAGCGGGTAGTAAACCTATGGAATGCATTCTCCTCTGGAACTGAGGTGGGATAAAAATAGGAAAAGGGCCACTGAGGAATTTGCTAAGCTAATGAATAGTAAGCAGATAGCAGGGCTTTTAAGGACTCCTGCTTTCCCTGGGCTATCCATCAAAAATTCATCTCTTCTCAGAGCTTTAACCATCCTCTTCATACTCAAATCTACCATAATTCATTGATTCCAGGACACACTTTTGTTCATGTTTGAACACCTCTGAAGGTGGATTTGTCTTGCCATCGATGGGGTAACACAGTTGAATTGGCAGCTCTTATCTGCTTAATGGTTATAAAATCATGGGATCTTCCCCACTGATGGCATTTTAGGTGAGGTGAATGCCAGTAGTTCTTCAGCTTTCATTGCCTTCTCAGTCCCAGTCCTATAACCCACCCCCAATTGCCTTCTAGAGATCCCACTGGATGCCCTGTCACTGCTTCAGACTCAGCAGCTTTAGAACTGAACCCACCATTGCAGTTTTCTCACAAAATAGCTACTAATTGTTCTGTTCTGGCCTGTCTGTCCCCTCTTTCACAACCCCTAGGACAATAAAAGCTGTTGTTGTTAAGTGCTGTTAAGCCGTTCTTGACTCATAATGACCCATGCCACAGAATAGAACTGCCCCATAGGGTTTTCTAGGCTGTAATCTTTGACTATTGGCACCACCAGGGCTCCTGACCAGTATTTATTGGGGTTCCACGTGCCTGTAAATTACTGTACCATTCTCACAACCACTCCCCAAGGGCAACCCTGGGACAATTTCCAGTGTTAACACATGAGGTGGAGACCCTTGCCCAAGCTGACAGGACTAAGGGGTGCCAAAGCCAGGCCATTCTCTGGGCAGCCTGCTCTAGGGTCCATGTGTGGACTGTAATTCCAGACTGCCTTTCAGGAAGCCAGTTGGTCTCTACCAAAAAGACAAACCCACCGTCATCCAGTCAATTCCAACTCATAGTGACCCCCGTCGGGCAAGGCTGTAAATCTTTACAGAAGTAGATTGCCTTATCTTCTTCTCATGGAGCAGCTGGTAGCTAGTGGGTTCAAACCTCCCACCTCTCGGTTAGCAGAGGTCATTTTTATTCGTCCACTAAAAGGTGCTTCCATTTCCATTGCTCTTTCCTTTGCTCCTGCCCTGTGCCTTCCCACAACTGCAGCCGAGGCTGCTGGCTGGTCCCGTTACCGCCCTGCCCGTCAATTCATCCTGCAGAACACTAGCAGCTTCATCCTCCTGCAGCGCCTCTCATGGCACCACTTCCCACTCAAAAATGTTCTTTTTTGAACAACTTTTTTTACAAGTACAACAATTCAGTGGGTTTAGTATCCACAGAGTTGTGTATCCATCCCACAATCACTTTTAGAAAGTTTTCATCGACCCCACAAAGAAGCCCAGCAGCAAATGGTTAACGTGCTTGAATGCTGACTATCCTGTTAGCTGTCCCCCTCAGTTCCCTCACTGCCAGCCGCCCCGCCTCCCCCAGCCTCTGGCAATCACTAATCTATATTCTGTCTCTATGGATTTAACCTACTCTGGACATTTCATGTAAATGCAATAGTATACTAATGTGGTCCTTCTTTCATTCAACTTGTTTTTAAGGTTTCACTCATGTACTTGCATGAAGGTACTTCGTTCTCTTTTGTTATCAAAGAATATTCTGTTTTATGGATATATCACACTGTATGTATCGATTGATCGAGTGATGGACATTTGAGTTGTTTGCACTTTTGGCTCTTATGAACAGTGCAGCTGTGAATGTGCATGTACAGGATATTTGTGTGGGCACGTTTTCATTTCTCTTGGGCTTATACTTAGGAGTGGAATTGCTGGGTCATAAGGGAGTATGTTTGAGGTCAAGAACTGTTAACTCATTCTAGCTCTCAAGGCCTTTCCATCTGTTCTGGATTTCTATTGCTCTGAGTCATAGACTGGCTGCTTCTGCCAGGCCTGGCTCCCCACTGCCATCTGAACTGCATGTATTGCATGCTTCTGCTCGCTGGCTCGCTGTTCACCTGGCTAGCATGTGGCCTGGGCACACATTCAGCCCCCACATACACTTCTTTGAGACACAGTGTTTGCTAAAATCGGAATTATCGGCACACATTTAAAAATCACAAGATTACACTTAGTAACCCACATTTCCACCTTTTGAAAAATGGGGAAATTTGACTACACTGAGCCCACATTCCTGTAAAGCACCACCAGACTGCAGCTGGGGAGCTTAACTGCTCCCCAAGGTGGCACTTACCCACCTTCCTCATAACTTCACTGGCTGTGGTTGGCATTGGAGTCCCTGATCTTTGACCTAGACCTCTCAGGGTCTAGATCAAAGCCCAGCTCAGCTTGCCCTTCAGCCACTCTGCTCCACCTATGAAAGCTCCAGGTTTCAGCGGCTTAACATTCTGACCTACAGTTGCGTAAATGGGAGTAAACCAGTTGCTAAATTGATTCAAACTCCTCAAGACTTCATGTGTCAGAGTAGAAGTTGGCTCCATAGGGTTTTCAATGGCTAATTTTTCAGAAGTAGATCACCAAGTCTTTCATCCAAGGCACCTCTAGGTGGACGCATACCTCCAACCTTGCAGCTAGCAGTCAAGCCCATTAACCATTCGTATCACCCAAAACCAAAAAGCCCACCATCATGGAGTCGATTCCAACTCCTAGCGACCCTTTAGGATAGCGTAGAACTGCCCCATAGGGTCTCCAAGACTGTAAATCATTATGGAAGTAGACTGCCTCATTTTTCTCCCATGGAACAGCTGGTGGATTCACAGCGCCAACCCTTTGGTTAGCAGCTGAATGCTTTAACAGCTGTACCAGTGGAGCACCTTTCCAGAATTGTTAGTTGCCATTGAGTCGCGTTTGACTCCTGGTGACCTCACATATGACAGAATGAGACGTTGTCCGACCCTGCACCATCCTCATGATCTTGAATGTGTTTGAGGCCATTGTTGTGGCTGTTGTGTCAATCCATCTCATTGAGGGTTTCCCTTGTTTTCATGGACCCTGACTTTACAAAATGTTCTTTTTTTGGAATTGATGATGTGTCCAACATGAGACTTAAGTTTCTAATTGGAGGGTGTTTGGTCATGGCATAAGAATTGGACTCTGGGTCAACTGCCTGGGTTCTAATCTTATTTTTACCCCTTTACCAGCTGCATGACCTTCAGCAAGCTACCTAACGTCTCTGAACCTCAGTTTCTTTATGTTTTAAAATGGGAGTAATAGTAGGACCTACTTATCTGTCAATATTTCTTTCTTTCTTTTTTTATTTAATTGTGATTTGGGTGAAGATTTACAGGGCAAATTCTCTTTCCATAGAGTAGTTCATATATACTTTGTCTCATGACATTGACCACAGTTTACCACAATGCAACAGCTCCCCTACCCCTTCCTCCCCATAGTTACCTCTTCCCAGTGTATGTCAATATTTCGAGGAGTAAATGGACTGATATGCATACACTGCTATCATCACTGCTGTTACCTTGTCTTGATGTCTTCATACAATATTGTAAGAACTTTGAAGGCCGGAACCTGCTTGGGGAGCTCGGCTATGGTTTTCTTGATGGGGCACTTGTGGCATTTTGGGTAGCCTGGTTGAGCTGGACTGTCCTATGCATTTCTGAGCTTAGCATCCCTGGCCAGAGCTGTCTCCTCACACTCTTGTTGAGAACAAAGCAGTCCAACTTCTGTCAGTGAAGGCAAGGATGTCTTCCTCCCAGCAGGCCCCTTGCTTCCATTCTCACCACCAACACTGGTGCTATTGTTGGGGATGGCATAGTGGGCTGAATACAGGGCAGCCTGTCCTTCTGTCAAGGCTAGTCCTGCTTGCTTCCAGTGGCCTGGGGGAGCTCTGTAGCCCCAGTGGGAGCAGGTGGCTCAGGACTGATGCTGTGGATCAGGGGCCCCTTGAAAGGAGCTATGCTGAGTTGAGCAGGTCTGACCTAGGACCCAAGCTGGTTTGTTTGAAGCTCTGGTGTAGTAAGGAGCTCTGGTGGTGTAGTGGGTAAGGCATTTGGCTGCTAACCAGAAGGTCAGTGGTTCAAACCTACCAGCTGCTTCACAGGAAGGTGAGGCCATATACTTCTGTTAAGATTTATAGCCTTGGCCTTGGAAACCCAGTGGGGATCACTATGAGTCAGAATCGACTCGATGGCAGTGAATTTCTTTCTTTCTTTCTGTTTTTAATTTTTATTATGATTTGGATGGAAGTTTACAGAGCAAATTCATTTTCCATACAGCAGTTCATATGTACTTTGTCTCATGACATTGACTGCAATTTCCCCCAAAGCAAATCACCCCTCCCAATTCCTCCCCATAGTTACCTCTTCCCTGTGTCCTTCCCTCCATGCATTCCTGCCCCGTGAGCTGTCTGTCTATACATACACAGCCCTTGTATTCTCCCATGATTGTTCTCTCCAAGGAGTGTATCTACCTAGTGTAAATGTTCACCTCATATGCCTGTCTTTTGTTTGGCTGGTAGCCACAGGAGTGGATTCATTTCCAGACCTGAAGGGCAGCTAGGGGCCATAGTCTCAGTGGTTCCATCAGGCTCTATCAGACCAGCAGACCTTGTCCCTTTTTTTTTTTTTTAATGATTTTGGGTTTTGTTCCACATTGTTCTCCCACTCTTCCCAGGATCCCCCTTTGAGTGGTTGACAGTGGTAGCTGGGCACCATCTAGTTCTTCTGGTCTCATCATATAGGCTGGGGATGACATGGTACCAGTTACTTGGACTAATTGTTTCCATGAATCTTTGGTTTTCTTCATTCTTCTTTGCTCTGGATGAGGAGACACTCATCGTTGCACCTAGATGGGTGCTTGCAAGCTTTTAAGATCCCAGTCACTACTTGCCAAAGTAGGAGATGGAATAATGTTTTTGTGTAGTATGTTATGTCAGTTGAGCATGATGTCCCCTGAGTCCATGGTCTCGAGCCCACAGGTCCAACTACTCCCTCCCTCTGGGTAGCTGGCTGTGGCCAAGAAGTGACCACAACCTTGTCCCTTTACGAATACACTTGTAGAAATATTGTCTGCCAACCCTATACATGATCATGGGCACGCTCCCCCCTGCATAGACATACCTAATTGTTCAGCCTGTCCACCCATCCATCCACCCATAGATCAGTGTTTGCCTTTATTGACATCTCAGTACTGTATGTGCAAAAGCATTCATCTTTGTTATCTGTACCTACCATGCACCTCTCTTATGACTTCCTCTTCCTCAGTGCCACCATGTTGATCACTCACATTTGGTACATTGCCCTTCTCTTCACCCAAATCAATACTTGTCTCTACCTATCTAACAGTGTTCCCTCCCCTCCCATTTTTCTTTCTTCCTTCCTTTCTTTTGAGAGACTAAATGGAAAAGAATGCTTGTAAAATATATGTAGGATTTGTAGAACTATGATATAATGAACACCAAGGCACCCACCAACCAGTTTTTTAAAAATGCTATTTATTTTGTTGAGAGCATACACAGCAGCACATATACCGATTCAGCAGCCTCTCGATGTACAGCTCAGTGACACTGACTACCTTCTTCAAGTTGTGTAGCCACCCTCACCCTGCTTTTTGGAGTTGTTCTTCCCACATCAACATAAGCTCATTGCCCCCTAAGGTTTCTGTCTAATCTTTCAGGTTGCTGTTGTCACTTTGATCCCATATAGATAGTGCTTGAAAGAGTATAGTCTTCAAGGCAGACATTTTTTTACCAGTTAAACTAAACTGCTTTTTGGTTTTGAGAAGACTTCAGGGCATATATATATACATATTTTAAAGAACTTTGTCAGCTCCTGTGCCCCTCCTCCCTTCTATCCCATTTCCTTTCTTTTACTATCCAAATTTTGGGAGGATTGTTCTCTTCCATCTCTTTTATTTCCATATCTTTGATTCCCTAAACAATGTGTTTTCTTTGAAATAGGAGTCCTACATCTAAGTAACAGGGCTCTTTTTGTCTCTTTATCTTGCATTCCGAACGATTTCTTCCTATCTGTCTTCCAACCGCCCTGGTGGTGCACAGTTAACTATTGGACTGCTAACTGAAAGTTTGGCAGTTTGAACCCACCCAGCGGCTTCTCGGGAGAAAGACCTGGTGATCTGCCTAGAAAACACTGTGGGTCAGTTCTGCTCTGTCCCACTGGGTCACTGTAAGTCAGCATCGACTCAGTGGCACCTAAAAGCCTTACATGTCTAATTTCCAACTCTGTCTTTCATTTCTTGAAGTCTGTTCACTTTGGTAATAGCACCCTTTTCTCACAACATAATGTTTTTGAGATCACCCACTAAGACTGCATGTGTTCCTTTCATTGCTGCGAATGAGTACAGCTCTGTGTTGGGTGGCTAGGCATGCAGCAAGGAGCAGTAGGGGCCATGCCTACACGGTGGAGCTTAAAGCGCAGCAGGGGAGAGTGACAAAAGTTACAGCCAGCTGGGCTGGAAAAAGACAAGGCACCCCAGAGCACTGGGCCAAGAGTCAGTACCATGTCCTAGATGCTGACCCCTAAAGAGTGAGTAGGAGCAAGTCAGTGGAGTGGAAGCTTTGCCGGATGAGGTGCTGTGCACTGGAATCCTGAGCTTGAAGACTCTGGGGTTCATGGATTCAGGTCACTGGTCATTTACACCTGCATTCCTGAGAGAAGGAGTCTGGTGCGGCTGGTGGTGATGGGCATGGCTCTAGAGTCCACTGTAGGCTCCACCCTGGCTGGCCTCAACCTCTTCCGTCACATCCAGAGCAGAAGCAGCCAGAGTCGCTGCCGGCTAGGATTGCGTGTGAACAGGAGCAGCAGGTAAGGGGCCTTGCATTGGTGTAGCCATGGTGGTTATTCCGTGTGCCGGTCTTTGGCTCCGTTTCTTTCACCGTCTTGGTAACCCTGTCCACCTGCCAAGGTGACATCTCTACCTGGATGTCTGAAAGGTAAACATACCTGAAACGGAGCTCACAGCTTCCCTCTACCAGTGGCTTCTCCCCCAGCCTCCCCTTCTTTGTAAGCGGGCTCTGCCCAGCCTCTTGCTGAGGCCAGAGTTCTAGGTATTATCTTTGGTTCCTCTGCTTAGCTCGTGCTTATCCCACTTGATCAGAAGTCCAGTCAATTCCATCTCCAGAATCCACCTTACATCTTCTGCTCCATCACCTTTTCCTTCATCACACCTCCCCCCAAGTCTATCTGCCTCCCACTGCAGGCACCTTGGTTTAGTCCTTGGTTTTCTTGCTTCTACAGTCTTCTCCCCAAGCAGGCCAGAATCTCTTCTGAGTGCGGATCGGATCTTGTTATCTACATGCTACAGACCCCCAGTGGCTTCCCTGCAACTTGGGATAAAGTCCCGCCTCCTGACTTTGTCTTCCTGCACCTCTCTCTAGCCTCACCCCATCTTCTCCCTCCTGCTCACCTTAGCCTCTGCATGCCGAGCCCTTCCTGCCTCGGGCTTTTGCACAGGGCGTCCCTGCATCCAAAAGGCACTTCTAGCATTGTGTGTAGCTGGCTTTTCTCCCTCTCAGGTCTCAGAGGGGCCATCTTACTTACCCTCAATAAGTAGTCCTCCATTTTCTCCTGTCACAAACTCTTAATTATCAGTTATTTGCTTACTTTTTCCCTCCCTCACTTTAATGGCTGAGACGGGGACGTTGCCTGTCCCCTCAGTGCCTGCACATTGCCTGGCACACGTGGGTGCCTGGTAATAGAGTAGCATTTTTTGGCCCTATTGAGTGGCAGGATATGGAAATGGGCTCAGAAGCCAGGTAATTCACCCAAGATCACAGAGCAGGAAGCAGCAGGCAGACTCCAGAGCACAAGCCCTAGCCATCATGCTGTGGCCCCTGACAGTGGCTGGTGGCAGGCTGTTTGGACTGATCCCACGTAGGTCCCTGGAGGCCAAGGAGTGTCACTCCCCTCACAGAGGCTTTCAGGGAAGGGTTGTGGCTCAGAGACCTCCTTCCTGCTTTAGCATCAGCTGTTTTTATAGGGTCTCTGGACTAGGGGTGAAGAGGCCAGAACAGGACTGTGTGTCTCAACGCATGGAGGAAGCCTGATGATCTCTCCCACACTTTCCCTCCTGCTCAGGCCGCATCAGCTTCTATGAGGAGTATGGCGTCATCCGTGACATCCTCCAGAACCACCTGACGGAGGTCCTCACCCTGGTGGCCATGGAGCTGCCCCACAACATCAGTGACCCAGGGGCTGTATTACAGCACAAGCTGCAGACCTTCCAGGCACTGCGGGGCCTGCGGAAGGGCAGTGCCGTGGTGGGCCAGTACCAGGCCTACAGCGAGCAGGTGCGCAGGGAGCTACAGAAGCCAGACAGCTTCCAGAGCCTGACGCCAACCTTCGCAGGTGGGCTCCAGGGCCGCCTACCCACCGGAGCAGCTCCCAAACCCAGGAGCCCTTGGTTTGGGTTGGAAGGGACCTAAGGTGGGGATTTCCATAAGGGGCTTGCTGGGAAGTGTGAACTACCCCACCAGTGTCTCTAGTCATTAACAGCTTAAAGCTCTAGGTCCCCTGCTGGCCTCTCAGAGTGAGGGATCCCAGTGGCATTGCCACATCAGCCTCAGTCGGGGTTCACAGGTCCTCACTGGGGCAGGCTATGTTGGACCCACATGTGAGCTTACGCCAAGCCCCTAAATGGGCAGCCAACCTGCCCAGCCATGGCAGGGACTGTCCAGTGGGCGGACCTCAGGCCAGCCAGGCAGATGCCACCAGAGCCATGTGGGAGAGGGTCATGGAGGCTGTCCCCCGGGAGGACAGAAGGGAGTCACCACCACAGCAGGCGTAGCAGCGGTTTGTTGAGCACTCTCTCTGTGCCAGGCATGTTCACACTTTCTCTCACTTAATCCTTACATGTGCACACACATACCTGGATGGCAGCTAGGACTGTTGTCCCATTTTATAGGTGAGGAAAAGTGAGGTTCTGTGAAGTTATGGTAATGCAGAGAAAATGTGAGAAGCCAGGTTTGGAAGGTGGGTCTGGAGTCCATTCAGAGTCTGGCTGTCACTACTGTCACTTTACCCTGTAGACCATGGTCACTCGTCAGTGTCCCCGGCCCCTCCATCGGACTACTTTGGGCCCACGCATATCCTCAGTGCTCCCCAAACAGGAGGGAAACACCTTTCTCTATAGGACCTTCCGAGGGTCAGGTCCTCCCATCCTGCCTCCACAACGAGACATCTCCTTTTAGAGTCTCCAGGCTGGTGACACTCAGCCCAGCTCTCTGTGCTCTGTGGATGGTGACTTTATGAGGCACCTTGAGGGAGGCAAGGCGTCATGGCAACCTGAGGGCCCAGCGTTCTGGCACTGGAGGGAAAGATACTAGAATGGAGGGTGAAGGTTAAGAATGAATGGAGGACGTACCGTAGATATCAGTTGCCATCGAGTAGGTTCTGACTCACGGTGGCCCCTTGGGTGTCAGATAGCACTGTGTACCACAGGGTTTCTAATGGCTGATTTTCCAGCAGGAGATTGGCTAGGCCTTTCTTTTGAGGTTCCCCGGGTGGACATGAACCTCCAACTTTGGGTTAGCAGCCAAGCGCACTAACCATTCGCATCCAAGGGTTTTTAGTATAGGGCAAGGGGGTCTCAGAGGCAATGGGGTGCCCCAGGAATGGGGTCAAAGAGAAGGGTGGCATCCTTGTTCTCTGTGCTGGAATGTCACTCCTTGTCCCTTCAGGTGTCCTTGTTCATATTGACAACCTTCGCTGGGAGGGTGTCCCTTTCATCCTGATGTCCGGCAAAGCCTTGGATGAGAGAGTGGGCTACGTGCGGGTCCTGTTCAGGAACCAGGCATACTGTGCCCAGAGTGAGAGGCACTGGGTCGCGGACCAGAGCCAGTGTTTGCCTCGGCAGGTTGTCTTCTATATCGGGCATGGTGACCTGGGCAGCCCTGCTGTGCTGGTTAGCCGGAACCTGCCCAGGACTGTGCTGCCCTCTGAGAGCTGGAAGGAGGTAGAGGCTCAGCCTGGACGCCACCTCTTCGGCCGCCCTCTGTCTGATTTCTACATCTACAGCCCCATGAGGGAGAGGGACGCCTACTCCATCCTCATCTCACACATCTTCCATGGCCGCAAGGACTCTTTCATCACCACAGAGAACCTGCTGGCCTCCTGGCATTTCTGGACACCCCTGTTGGACAGCCTGAGCCGTGAGACCCCGCGTCACTACCCAGGAGGAGCCGAGAGTGGGCACCTGTTGGACTTTGAGTTCAGTGGCAGCCAGCTATCTTTTTCCCAGCAGCAGCTGGAGCAGCTGGTGCCCAAACCCAGCAGTGCCCCAATGCCCAGTGACTTCCGGGTCCTCAAGGCCACATACCGGGAGAGCCCGCTGATCTTGTCCTGGCCCGAGGAGCTGATTGCTAAGCTGGCCAGTGACATTGAGGCCACAGCCATGCGAGTAGTACGGCACTTTGGCGAGTTCCACCTGGCCCTCTCGGGTGGCTCGAGCCCCGTGGCCCTGTTCCAGCAGCTGGCCCTGCGGCACTTTGGCTTCCCCTGGGCCCACACACATCTGTGGCTGGTGGATGAACGCTGTGTCCTGCCCACAGACCCAGAGTCCAACTTCCAGAGCCTGCAGGCCCACCTGCTGCAGTACATCCGTGTCCCCTACTTCAATATCCACCCCATGCCCGTGCACCTGCACCGACGGCTGTGTGCCGAAGAAGACCAGGGCGCCCAGCTCTACGCACAGGAGATTGCTGCCCAGGTTGCCAACAGCAGCTTCGACCTGCTGCTGCTGGGTATGGGCACTGACGGGCACACAGCCTCGCTCTTCCCCCAGTCGCCCGCTGGCCTGGACGGCGAGCAGCTGGTTGTGCTGACCACAAGCCCCTCCTGGCCACACCAACGCATGAGCCTCAGCTTGCCCCTCATCAACCGGGCCAAGAAGGTGGCCGTCCTGGTGATTGGCAGGATGAAGCATGAGATCACCATGCTGGTGAGCCGAGTGGGCCATGAGCCCAAGAAGTGGCCCATCTCAGGTGTCCTTCCAACTTCCAGCCAACTGGTGTGGTACATAGACTATGAGGCATTTCTGGGGTGAAGGTGCCTGTGCCTTCCACTGACACCTGGCCCTGCCCTTTCCCATCCTCCTCTTTCCCCTCTCAGCCACCGGCCCCACATGCCCTGGCTATCTGGAATCTAGTAGCCCAGGGCCAGGTCCCTGAAAAAGGAAGGATGAGGCCCTGTCCCTATCCCTTTGGCCATCAGTATCTGTCTAATTGTGGCAGGTAGATACAGAAACAGGCAGAATGGAATCCCTACTCATGGGAAACTTCAAATCCAGGCTGGGAGAGCAAACAGACAGTAAGAAAAGACCCACAACTGCCAGTTAACACATTTTATTTACACGTACCAGCACAAAACAAGATGGTGCAAAAGTTCTAGGTTCAAAGAGGGTGTGCAGCAGCTAGGGTATTAGGGAAGACATCCTGAAGGAGGTGGCCCTAGGACTGTGGAACAGAAGAGCATCGAATGGAAGAGAGGGGACGCAGCACCATGCAGGGCAGATGTTTTGGAGGCCTCCGGCTGGCCTGGCACTGCTCCCCCTTTGTCCTTTCCCACTCGACCCTCCACTGTCCTTTCCTCTTGGCTGCCTCCTCCTGCTCCATCTCTCTGGACTCCTCACCTCCACCCTGACTGTGGAGGAAGCCTGCCCAGCTCCCTCCCTGTATCTTGCTGTCCATCAGAAACTGCACACAGAAACTCCAGTGGTGATGTGGCTGTTAATCACTTCGGGAGGACAAATGAAGGGTGAAAACAGTTACACAGCTGCAGATACTAGGATGTTACCAAGGTTTCAGAAAACTCAAGGCTGTTGGGAGCACCCTTTCCCGGTCTGTGAACTCTGTGTGGGAGGGGCCAAGCTCCCCCAGCTCCCTCAGGAAACGCCTGTGCCCTCTGCCCTCATGCCTCCCACTGGCTATACTGTGAGACACACTGGGTGCAGGTGGTCAGGCCATTCCAGACAGCCCCCCTTAAGAGGGCCGTTTACATCTCAGGGGCCTGCCACGTGGGTGTGTCTGTGCTCCGCCTCCTTTACCAGGGGAAGTCCTATGAAACCAGCCATCCCCCAGTACTGGTGTCAGATGATCTGATCCATGCTGGCAGCACTGACTCCCTGTAGGGCAGCTGCAGGTCACAGGCAGCCACGGTGGCCTCGTCCTCCGGCAGGTTCTCCGTGCCAAGGAGGGGCAGTGCAGCCAGCCCTTCTCACGCTACCTCTTGGCAGTGGCGCTGGAGCCTGCCCACCTCCTGCCTGCTGGCCCCTTCAGCCACCACTCACATCACCACTAACGTACTGTTGAGTTTGGGGAATCAGTAAGTGCCTTCCTGTTAGCCTAGGTTGGGTATTGGCTCTTGAGAAGCCATGAGCCAGCAATGCCTGCTTTTCTGAAACCCTCAAGAGGGTCTCTGAAATCTTAACAAAAAACAAAAACTCTTGGGACACATTACATTTCAACTTCCTATACAGTTGTACCCTCAAAGTATGACTGTATAGGATTATGGTAGAATTTCTGTGGCGCTTTCCCCTGCCTCATGGTCACGGTCTGTATTGGTAAATATACTCTGCGCATCACAATTTGGGAGGCGAGGGCTTTTGTTTGGGGAGCAGGAGCATCCCAAAATCTCTTTCTCTATTTTTGATTGTTTACACTTTCTACAAGACTTCAGACTGAGAAGAAATCTTGCTTTCATTTGAGATGTTTGTATGTGAAAGGTTTGAGCCAGGGTCTCTTATGTGAAAGGTACTCTTGTTAAAATTAGGCTCACTCCAGTCTCCAGTGACCCAGTCCAAACAGAACGTCTCTCTTTATACCAGGACAGCTGAACTTGGCAGGAAGAACCAGAGCACCCAAGGTCAAGAATCCTCCTTGTTAGTGGTCAGCATTTGAACTTTCTTGAATCTGGTGGGAGGGATTTGGGAGTAGACACAGGTGATTGTGGGCCAGATTCCACCTCTGGCCACATGGTGGCGCTCTCACACCATCCTTGACCAGTTGGCTGGTTCCTGTGTGGTATTTGTTTGCATTTCTGTGTTTTCCTCCCCGGGCCCTTGGCCCCAGCACGCCCCCATCTGTTCTTTAGGAACTTCCTCTGCTGCTTGAAACACCCAAGAGGAAGGAGGCTTCATGTGCCCAAGCCTCACTGCATGGCAAGGGTGAGCAGGCTCTTGATGTCACCATTTCCGAGTAAGTGTTGAGTCACGCTGGACCTGGCTAGGATGTCCTGTTCTTACTCAGGAGAGTGACTGCCTCAAAATGTGCCCTTTATTTGTGGCGCATGTGAGGATAGAGGTGGGGGAAGCAAGAGATGCCAAAGGCTTCCTTTCCAGAATCAAGTGTTTTCTTAAAATTACGTGGGAAAAATCTGAACTGGGAGAGATTGTCATTACCTCTCTGCTCCCTGTTAGGATGAGGGGTCTCACAACCAGGCCAGCTCACAGCTGGTCTCAAACTTTGGATCATGAGCCACAGCGGAAACACGTCACACCATGAGTTGGCCACTTAGTGTATAAATATGTGTCTCAGAGAAGTTTCTTAAAGGGATTCTTACCCTCCAACCTTAGGCTACCCTCTATTTTCCATTAAAAATAAATCGCCATCCACTAAATTGAGTTGACATGTAGTTTGAAAAACACTGCTCTGAACTCTTCAGTGCTCTGTTGCTAACTGAGAAGGGTTGGTGGTTTGAACCCACCTGGTGACTCTGCAGGATAAAGACCTGGCTGTTTGCTTGTAGAGATTACTAAAACCCAAAACCACTGCTTTAGAGTCAAATCCACCTCATTAGGACACTATAAGACAGAGTAGAACTGCCCCATAGGGTTTCCAAGGCTGTAATCTTCACGGAAGCAGAGTGCCACATCTTTCTCCCATGGAGAGGCTGGTGGTTGGAATTACTGACCTTTTAGGTTGCCACTATCCTTGTGTGTATTCGTATCCTCTTTAACCACTGTGGGGTCCCTCTAGCAGGAAGGAGCACCTTCTGGGAAGATTATACAGCCTAGAAAACCCTATTGGGCAGCTCTGCTGTGTTACACATGGGGTCGCTATGAGTCGAAAATTGCCTTAATGGCACCCACCAACACTTGGCTTCCTTCCTTGACGCCTAGCGCTGCCTTGGGGCTGGGCCAGAGCCTTTTGTTCCCAGCAGTGATTCTCTCCCTAGGCTCCTCCCGGCATCTTAGATCACCCTCAGGAGGCTGCCCTCAGGGCTGGTCAGTGCAGAGGGGTCGGGGTGTTCTTCCCTCTGAGCTGGAGGCGGGCTCCCAGCATTGCCTCCCTGGAGCATCACCACACCAGTCCCCTCATGGGAGCAGGAGGACAGGTGATGAAGAAACTGTCGTCAGGGGCCTGGAGCTTGCCCAAGTGGTAGTTATGTGTCCTTTGCAGAGGGACCGATAGGTGCCAGGCTCAACACCAAATCCTTTACACGATACCATCTTCATTACTCTTTGTAATATAACTGTGAGGTGAGTGGTGTGAACCTCAAGGCCGATTTTGAAACTGAAGCTTTGGTTAAGGACCCAGTGTCTAATGGTGAACAGTGAGGAGATGATAGACAAGGCAAGTCCTGGAGACCAGGGAGCTCTGAGTCCTGGGTGCCAGGCAGTGTTAGTGTAAGTCCAGGTTCCCTGATAGGGACAGAGGCTTCCCATGAGAGACTGCAGAAGTGTGCATTTATGGCCCTGCGTGGTAGACCCTCTTTGAGGACCTCATCAGTTAATGAGCATCTTTTATGTCAGCAGCATAGCCATTCCTTGTGGGGAAAGAAGGGGCTTTCCAAGTGGTATGCTGGATTCTGGTTTGAACACGGGGATAAATGTTTCTGCTGACCAGGAATTAAAACAGCTTCATCTTGTCAGTTTTCCCACAGGCTCCTCGTTTCCCTTCAGTCTTAAAACACTTTATTCCTGTTCTTTGGTCTTCAAATTAACAGCATAGTCAAAGCTAACATAGACCCAGCATCTTTGGGAATACTTCCTCCAGTGTTTTCATTCCAGTCCTTTCAGGGCTGGGACTCTGATCCCTGTTCCAGGTGCTTCCCTTTGCGTCGCTGGGCTTTCCTCCCTTCCCTGTCCTTCCAGGCACAACCCCAGGAGCAAGGGGATCTGGGGTGCTAGTTAAGGAAATTAACGTTGCAAAGCAGAGCTTCTATAAAACCTGGAGAGTTATTCACTAGAATTTAGTTTAGTAGAAAAAAGAGTTTTGTTCCAGAAAATATCTGCCCCTTCGTGGAGCAGTCTCTGCACAGCTTCCCCCGGCTTTATTTTCGTCGTTCGCATATAGAGTCCCTGTAGACCTCAGTCCACTGGCAGGGAAGCTGCCTGGCAGGGTCTTGGTGTTGGGAACTAACAGTCACAGGGAAGGCCAGTGATGAGAAGAGGGCGAGGCAGTGTGGTGGCAACGTGATCACCAGCATCCACCCTGTGAAGGCCGATATTGGTGGGGGTGGCATTAAGAGGATGCTGCCTCCACGGTCCCTGGGAGTCTGGCCCCCTGGCCAGGCCCCTGTGGAGCTGAGGAACATGTCTGCTCTTTCACTCCCTTGAGTGCCTTGTGATGCTGCTCAAGTTGCATAGGCAGGGAGCCTGCAGCTGGTTGCCACTTGCAGAGGTGCCAATCACTTTGTTCAAATGTCATTTCCCTGAGGGAGAAGGTGGTCCCTTCAGCCTCGTTCACATCTGGTAGCTCATCAGAACCTGGGGGGGGGGGGTCATCTGAACGATAGTGTCATGTGCATAATGGTACCATCCTGTCACCTGCACACTTTAGCTGGTGCTCCTTGGCCCTACGGCTGCAGTCATTGGAGCTGCGTCATTGGAAGGCCAGACTTTCACAGTCCTGCCTGCTCTCATCTCCCACTCACTGGCCTCAGCCACAGCTCAGGCATCCGCCTGTGCAGTCCATTCCACTCATGGCTGGTGTGGAGGGTTGAGGGGACACGGGCATGTGCTCCGTGTTCCTTTTCCTGCAATATGTGTAACCGTCATAGGACACATAAGTCTCACTTCCTGCCTTTTGCACTCTGGAGGAGACTACTGCCTCCATGCGCAGCAGGCTTCCTACCAAACGTGTCTTTGCAGGATGAGGCAAGTGGGAGCCCAAGCCAGCCTATGTTCCTGGAAGCCCTGCAAGAGCAGATGTCCTCTAGGCACATCCATGGGCTCCACCCTCCAGAATCTCACATCATTCTCAGGCAGCTCAGGGCGGGTGAGAAGAATCAGGATTCTTCCACTCATTGCCAAGCAAGGTGCAAACCTACTGACGCTGTGTCAGCACCAGACAGAAACAGCAGGAGACCGGGGGCTTCGTTACTGAAAGCCACGGGGAAAACGATCCCTTTGATGAAACTTCCTCTCCAGGCAGTTTTGTGGAGCACATCTGTTTGCCAAGCAGGTCATTGGTGTGTGCATGTTGGAAAAGAAGGGGATTTTGAATATTTGAGTAATTACGCTGCTGCTGCTTTTTTTTATTCCCCAGGACGATCTTTGTTTAAAGCTCCTGCCTTGTTCCCAGATGTTTGAAGGGAAATCACTGCATCTTTTCTGTCCCTGGACTCGGGGAGCCGTAAACACATTTTCATTTGCTGAAAGCTGTTTGGAGTGTACTTAGGTGACTAATAGTTAACTTTGAAAGCAGAAGTGTAACCAGGCCTTACGTAAATGTGCCACTATGCATCCTTAGCTGCACCCCCACACAAGTCTAGAAGGTTCAGTTATAAAACCCCATGATCAGTTGCCATGGAGTCTACTGCAGCTCACGGCGACCCCAGTGTATGTTGGAGGAGAACTGTGCTCTATGGGGGTTTTAGTGGCTGGTTTTTCTTGATCGCCCAACTTTTCTTCTAAGACACCTCAGGTGGACTTGAACCCCCAATCTTCCAGTTAGCAGCCAAGTGTGTTAACTGTTTCACTGCCCACAAGAACCATGCTGTCAAGTCGATTCTGACTCATAGCAACCCTCCAAGACAGAGTAGAACTGCCTCATGGGTTTTCCAAGGCTGTAAATCTTTGCAGAAGCAGACTGCCACATCTTTCTCCTGCTGAGCAGCTCGAACCACCAACCTTTCAGTTAGCAGGTGAGCATTTAAACTGCTGCACCACTAGGGACTCCAGTACAGCCTTATGAGGTACATAAGTAGAAGAGGAGAGGCCCTGGCTAAGCTGGTCATGCAGAGCCCAGTTCCACACAGTTCTCTGGGATGTGGCTTCTCCAGTCTGTTCTTCCCAGTTCTGTCCTTTTGAAAGAACTAGAACAGACACCAGGGCCAGATCCACTGCTCTCACAGAGCTCGTCCCTGCCCTTGCCTAAGAGAAGAGTTGTATCTACAGCTGGACAAGGTCAGGGTGTACCGTGCTTAGGAGGCTGTTTACAGCACTCTTGCTGGAGGTGGGGTGAGGGGTAGACACTGCAGCTACAACGTGTCTCAGTCGGAATTGTGTCAGTGTATTGTCTGTCCTTGCTGGGAAGCTCAGAGCACTGGGCTCCCAACAGGCCAGAAGAAGGCACCGTCTGTTCCCTGGGGGCTGGGGCATGAAAATCACCCTCTGCCAGGGACTGGCCAGGCTTTTTTCAGAGACACTGCCACTGGTTTGTATGGAAACACTGGAAACCTTCAGGATGCCTAGTGATGAGACACATTCAGAACAAAGTTTTTAAAATGCCTTTTGTATGTCACATGGAAAATTTATTTTTTAAACAATAAAACTGTTTTACCAAAGTTCCCACTTGGAAGCTTTCTTTGCGAGATGGGGTGGAGTGGCTTGCAGCCCTTGTGATTATGCCGTTTGTGTTCTCAGAAGAGTAAGGACATAGTCAGGTCCGTAGTGAAACCTTGACTTGTGTCTGCATTACAGATACGGGGATATCTGGGCAACCCGGCTGCATGCTGTTTGCACAAGGGTCCAGTGAGAGAGCTGGTGGTGGGCTCAATGGCTGGGTTTCATGCAGTCTGAGGACTGTTGTCCCCCAGCCTTCCTGGCACTCACTAGATCGAGAAGGACCCCACACTGAGGGGCATGGATCAGGGACCTGAGAGGGAGGCGCTGGGAGGGAGCATCTTTGAAAGCAGCATCGCCCGATGGAATCGTTTATTTCCCCTTCTGGCCTCTTCCTGCCTCCCATCTCCAACCTGGATCGTGTTTCCAGGAAGATACAGGATTTGGGGAAGGGGGTCCAATTGTGGGCCCACTGGATACAGGAGCTAGAGGTTTATACAGGAGCCGGAGATTCACTGGTTGTCACAACATAGCACCCGCCACCCAGACAGATGAGTTGACATCACAGGGTAGCAACAGGACATCCAGAAAAGTGAGATCTGGGGAGGGACCATAGGCAGAGGTGATGGGAGCCAACGCGGACCACACCCAGGGCACCTGGGAGAAGATGAGTAGGTGGATATAGGAAACAAAGGCTGGAAGCCAGGGCCTGTAGTCACAGTCCTTGATTGTCCCTCAGATTGGGCACTGCTTCACAGGGAAGTAGCCCAGAGCTGGGAGAAAACACTGTCCATTTCCTGCTCCCCTGGCTGATGACCATGGGCTCTGCTGTCCTCATGGAAACACAGTGAAGTGGACTCTTTCTCCCTCCCCAAGACTTGAACCAGTGTGTCCCAATTGACATCAGCAAAGGTAGCCAGAGGGAAGGTTGAGTTTTGGTCTCCTGGTACCCATTTCCCCTTTGGGGAAACATCCTAGTTTTCTTGAGGAAGCCACCCTATGCCTTGCCCTCAGTCTGTGTGCTTTGAGGCTCTGATTGCAGGGACAAGGCATGTGACCCAGGCTTGGGCGATCAAAGGCATCAGGCACCTTTGTCTGCAGTGATTGGCTCAGGAATGACCCAGTGGGTCAAATCAGGGTGGATCCAGGGACTTGGGCTGAAGCTGCTGTGTTTCACTGGACTTCCACCTGGGTGTTCTAGCCCTGGAGCTGCCTGCAGCCGCCTTGGCTCCATAGGAAGCCTGAGGATGAACCCAACAGGGAAAAGACCAGGGCCCAGAGGTGCCCATTCTGGGGTTGTCACTTGGGGACCTGTATTCACTCATGCTTGAAGTCTGTCCTTAGACTTTTCATCTAGAGCCATTAATCCATTCCTTTTCTTCCTTAAACCGGTTAGCCAGACTTATCTTCTGCCAGGCATCCTGGGATACTCACACAGCTCCTAGCACCAATATCAATTAGGTCTTTCTGAATTGGGCTACAGTTTGTAATAGAAACACCTAATTGATATTGGTGCCAGGGGCTATGTGAGGTATCCCAGAATGCCTGGCAGAAGATGATTCCGGCCAGGCAAGAATGCATGTGTCTTAGTTAGGGGCCAGGATTTCACCAGTTCAGTGTGGCTTGACCCCAGTCTGGTTGGCCTAATGCTATTCAACTCTGGTGGTTTTCTTACTGCTTAAGTTGCCCCAGTTTCCTGGACAGATTGGAGGGCAGAAGGGTTTGAGCAGTGCAGTCATAAAGGAGTCCTTGGTGGAGACATGGTCAGGAGCTGCTGCTAAGCCAGCCTTCTCTGAGGCTCTGGCTGGCTCTGGGACCACAGCCAGAGAGCCCTGGAGGGTGTCAGCTTGCCTACCTCTGCCCCCAACAGAAAGGGAGGGAGTGGCTATGGTTCTACTGGATGCCCTGCTGACCCCCGCTTCCCTATTCACCTGGCAGCTCATTTTGTGATTCTGATACTCAGCACAGTGAAGGAATGAATGAATGGCAATAATGTTGGCTGTAGTTGGAGGGGCTTCTGGGATCCAGTTATTAGCATCCACAGGTCGTCTGAGAATTTATCACAGGTTGTAGTGTCTGGGACCCACAGTCAGTGGGGCTGGAGCTGAGCAGGACCTTCTCCATGGTGACCCAGGCTGGCTGACCAGCGCCTGTCCCGCCATCACTCAGGACTAGGGCAGGTCACCAACAGAAGGTTGGGAGGGGGTGCTGGAGGTACCCAGAGGGATGTGCATGGCCCCCGTTTAAGTGTTCATGGTGCCTTAGAGAGTGTGGCTTCCATTACGGTGTGGCCAGCAGAAAGCCTTCACCAGGAGGCCAAGAAGACAGGCTGGAGGATGATGCATGGTGGCAGGAGGGCAGCCTGACAATGTCATTTCCTCTAGGGAAGGCGGCTGCAAATGTTGGTCTCCTGGGGTCAGAGTGGGCTGAGGGCTGGCATGTGCAAGATGGCAGTCCAGTTACAGTCTGGCACCAAGACCCTCGCTGACACTAGTGGGACAGGAGGTCCAGGCCTGACGCCCCCACACCAGACAGACTTCCACTTGCTGTGGTGGAATGCAGGGCCAGGAGGTCCAGCCCACTGCCAGACAGTGCAGCAGGTGTGGGCAGCTGGAAAACGGTCGCCAAGCCAACCTGCTCAGCTTCTGCTATTCCAAGCAGCGTTTGCTGCAGCCCTTTCCTATTAGGGAAAAAAAAAATATATATCATAAAACAAAGTTCATGCTAACAGTTAGGCCTCCCTCCTGCCCCACAAGCCTTTATTTTCTACTAAAAACAAGAACAAAATACAGAAAAGCACAAAGGAGATATTGCTGGCCCCTGCAGGTTACCTCCACTCAGTAATACCTGTAAGAGCTTTGTGTATTTGCCTTTTTCAGAAGGAGGTGAAATTCGTGTAAAACTAACCATTTCAAAGCGAACAAACCAGTGATATTAGATCCATTCACAACATTATGAAATCACCACCTCTGTCTAGTTCCAGAACACCCTCATCACTCCAGAATAAAACCCCAGGCCCATTCAGCACTCACTCCCTATTACTCTATCCCCCAGCCCTTGGCAACCACCAACTTACTTTTTGTTTCTATGGATTTGCCTATTCTGGATATTTCATATGTGTCGAATCATACAATATTGTCCCTCTGTGTCTGACTTCTTGCCCTTGGCATAGTGTTTCTGAGATTCATTCATGTAGGTGTATCATTCATGTTCATTCCCTTTTATGGCTGCATAATATTCCATTGTGTGGATGTGTTACAATTTGTTCATCTATTAATCCATTGAGCATTGAGTAGTTTCCACCTTTTGGCTGTGTGACTAAAATTTCTATGAACATTGGTATGCAAGATTTTGTGTAGATAAAATATTTATTTGAAGCTCAGCAATTCCTTCAGTTTCAAATAAAAATTGGTCTTCAAGTCTTTGGAGTATATACCTAAGAATGGAATTGCTGGGCCATATGGTAATTCTATGATTAACTTTTTGAGGAACAGCCAATCCCTTTTTTGCAGTGGTTCCATATTGTATTCCATCAGCAATGGACAAGGGTTCTCCACATTCTTGCCAACACTTGTTATTTTCTGTTTTTGTCTGTTTGTTTGCTTGCTTATTGTAGCTATCCTTGTGGATGTGAAGTGGTATCTCATTGAGTTTTTGATTTACATTTCCCTAAAGTGTTAAAGAGCAAAGATGTCACTTTGAAGACTAAGGTGTGCCTGACCTAAGGCATGGCATTTTCAATCTCCTCGTGTGCATGTGAAAGCTGGACGGTGAATGAGTAAGGAGAACCCTCAGTGAGGTGGATTAACTCAGTGGATGCAATGACGGGTTCAGGCACACCAATGATTGTGAGTATGAAGGGGGACTGGGCAGTGTTTCATTCTGTTGTACATAGGGCTGCTATGTATGAGTCAGAACCAACTCGATGGCACCTAACAACAACAACAAAGAGTAATGGTCTTGAGCATCTTTTCATGTACTTATTGGCCATTTGTGTATCTTTTTGGCAAAATGTCTCAAGTTCTTTGCCCTTTTTTAATTGTGGGTTTGAACCACCAGCCTTCTGGTTAGCAGTCAGATGCCTTAGGCACTACACTACCAGAGCTCCCCTATGTATAAGTAACACCAGGAAAATGAAGAAAAATTATAATTATCCACAAGGCCCATCACTCCGCTGGGGAATTTTATGTTTTGCACGAACGTCCCTCCTTGGAAGTTTTACATCTTTGTAAGCTTTGTTTACACACAATGTTGTACTCTGTTTTATTTTCTTTATATCTTATCATGAGCATTTTCCTCAGTCTCCATATACACAGTTTCAATGCATGCATAATGTCCTATTGAATGAACGCATCCTGGTTAACTTGCCCAATAGTCTGTACAGTCTGTATCTGAATAGTTAGCTGTTTCTAATGATGGAAATATGCAGTAAGCATATTTTATAATCAGAAATCAAATGCAGGTTTGATAATAATTACAACCATAACAATAATAATCAGTGACCTAGGGAAGGATAGGGAAAGAATTTAGAAGATGTTCTATATTCCAGGTATAGGGTGCCTGGGAAAGCGCTAGGTCAGGAAAAAGAGGAAAGCACCACAGATGTCACCACAGGCCACATGGTATGTGGGCAGCCACAGGGAAGGGTGGCACCTTGGAAAAGAAGCAAGGAGAAAGGATGCTGCCTTGGGCTGGAAGCCATGAAGCCAGGATGTAAGAATGGCGTGGTCAAGGTAGCTGACCTCCTCTAACTTCACAAGGGGAAGGAAAAGCAAGATCAACAGCTCCAGCTGATTCCTATGAGGTGGAGGTCAGACATGCTTCCACCCTCCAACATTTTTACCAATTCTGACACCAACTGTCACTCCTCTGGCACTTTCTACTTCTCAGCTGGGTTCAGTAACTCTGCAGTGGCCTTGCTGAACTCATAGACCATACTCACAATTACAGGGTTTATTAGGAAAGTAACAGGTTACAACTCACAATCAGAAGTGACTCAGGGTGCATTTCTTTGGTCAAGACAATTTCTACTCAACTGTGCCCAGAGGCACACCTCTCTCTGACCCTTGGCCTCTTGGCCCCACAGCTCCTCGGCCTCTGTCCTGCTCTTTAACTCCACCAATAAGAACCTGGAGGCACCCCGCTCCACCAACAAGCTTCCTACCTGAAGTAATTCAGCTTTCCTCGCTCTGTGGGCCAGAAAGCCCACTGCACCATCTTCTGCTGGTCTCCTGCCTCTGCTGCCACCATTTCTCTGCCACTGCTTCTCCCTGGCTGTCACCATCTGCAGTGTTACAGCTCTCTATTTTCTCTGTCTTCATGGTCTAGGAGGTTCTCAGCACAGGGACCCTGGGTCCAAAGGATGTGCTTCACTCCTGGCTTTTCTGTCTTGGTAATCATGAGGTCCTCTTCTCTGCTCTGGGATTGGCTCTCTTTTAATTCTAGCAGGATGACAAAACTGACCAATGCCCTTGTTAGGGTTCCATACACCTTATTTACATGGCACCATTTCCACAATGGTGCCATATAACTTATTTGTATTATTAGCAAGCTATCCAATCCCCTTGGTGGGCCACAAGCACCTCATTTGCATAATCCCACCCAATCTTTTAGTAAGTTAAGAGTATGGCTAGAAAGGATATAAAAGTGATCCATCACACAGGACCAGTAATCATCCCTTCAAGCATTCTTGAGGTCCTAGTTCTGGACTTTGGGTCTCCAAGCCCCTTGTTTTCCATGCCACATATTAAATTTGTTCCTGAATTTTGGTCATGACTTGCTATATCAACCAAGACTCTTTTGGTAGCAAGTTACAGAAATCCAACTCAAACTGAATTTTAAAAATTTTAAAAGGATTTGTTTCCATGGTTTGAAAGTTAAAGGTCATGGCTTCATGAGACATCTCAGTTAATTGGCCTAATAATGTGTTTAGTGCCTCTGTTCTACCTTTGAGTTCAGTTAGTTGTTTAGTGCCTGGGGTCTTAAAAGCCTGCAAGGGACCATTCAGAGCACAGCATTTGGTCTCTATCTGCCTGGAGCAACAGAGGAAGAAGGGGAGTCAGGAATAAAGGAAATGTGGTTAACTGCCTGTCTGAAGAGCTTCTGCCTTTGCTATGAGACCACAAGAGGATGGTGCCAGGCTACCATTACTGAATAAATGATAGAGAACTCTATAGAAGAATCCTGATCAAAAGGGGGGAAATGCAGAACAGAATTTCAAATTTTCAAGGACTCCAGATTTTCTGGAGCCAGGGAGGTGGGATGAACCCCTGAAATTGTTGCCCTGAGATAATCTTTTAGCCAAAA
Source organism: Orycteropus afer afer (assembly GCF_000298275.1). Lineage (NCBI taxonomy): Eukaryota > Metazoa > Chordata > Mammalia > Tubulidentata > Orycteropodidae > Orycteropus > Orycteropus afer. The sequence goes on from NW_006921681.1 coordinate 5,548,946, forward strand.
TCATCCCCTGAAATCTTCTAAAAATCAAGCAATAGTTTAAGTAGTTAAAAAGAAGAAAAAAAAAAAAATGCCTTGAGCAACATACTTTTTTAAGAACTGTCTATATGGGATGAAATTGACAACACTTTGAAAGATTAGGTAGAAACTGTAGGGAGCAGTGAGTTTATGTTAATGAGGGTAAACAACTCAGAAAAGGAGAGTGACGATGTTTCACAACTCAAGGAATATAATCAGTGTCACTGACTTGTATGTGTAGAAATGGTTGAAATGGTATATGTTTTACTGTATATAATCTCAACAACAATAAAATAACTAATAATAAAAAAAGGAACCTTAAAAAAAAAAAAGGAAATACCTTGGCTCCTGTCCTTGGAAAGTTCAGAGGTGGAAGTAGCTTGCACCCTGTTAAATTTGAATGTCAAATTGTGGGGAAGTGAGTTCCTTTAATTAGCCTTTAGCTTTGGTTCTTAGGAAAAACAGCTTGAGAGATACTTCCCCTTAGCCCTGAGGAGTTCCCTTTGCCCTAGTTTCCCCCCCCCCCCCCCCATTTGTTGCATTTGTCTAAATTGATTGACATTTCCTGGGTAAATTGTAAGCAACAAGTTTGATACTTTTTGTCAAGCCTTGCACTGTATGCCTTGTGATTAGTATGTAACTTGCAGGGATTGGCCGATAGACTATGCAAATGAAGTGACTATAGCCTACTATGCAAATGGTGTATCTGTGGCTTAATGAGAGGGAAGAGGGGATTGGTCAGTTCCTAGCCGTGGTGGGAGGGCCATGTCTTGAAATTTAGGAGGTTGCTTATATAAGTAGCCAACCTGCGTGGAGGTGGGCAGTCTGAAGTAGAAGGAAAAAAAGAGGGAGCAAAGAGAGAGGAGGCGAGGAACTACAACACTGAAGATGGTGAGAGGCCTGGAAGGGGCCCGACCGCAGAGTTGGTGGTGGTTGTAGAATCCTACTGCTAGGAATGCAGTAGAAGAGCTGAACAGAAGTGCAACGCTAGCTATGAGATGGGTTGAAGGATCAAGACCAGCAGTGGAGAGGTTGTTGGCAAGGAGGCTGAAGGCAGAGATGCGTGCATAGCCAAAAGGAGGTCTGTCTTGAGGGGGCTGAAGGTGCCTGCAAGGCTGAGAGGAAGTGTGCACAGCAGAGAGAGGAGGGCCTGCTTGCTTGCACAGACTTGAGGAGCTGAGAGGGCTGTCCTGCACTGCCGGAGGGAGGAATGTGCTCTCCTCTTCAGGGGAGCCTTCCAGACTTGGCCTGCATGCTTCTTGGTCCTGATGCTGAACTGTGACTTGCTGCTCCTGATCCTGAGTTGTACCCTGTTGTTTCGTTAATAAACCACTTAATTGTAAGTATGGTCTGTGAGGTCTGTATGGCCATTGTGGTGGGTTATCAAACCCAGAAGAGAAAAAGAGTCTTGTGGGAGGGACAGTTGGTGTCAGAGTTGGTGAAAAGGTTGGAGAGTGGAAATATATCTGACTTTTTACCTCATAGGTGTAGCAGCTTTGGGCGGCCGCTAGTCTTGATTCTTCTCCCTCCCCCAGAAGTTAGACAAAGTCTGATGCCAGCCATTTTTACACAAATAACAGATACATAGTATATAAGTATGCTCCAAGTGTTTGTATAGGACATACTTCTGTGAAAAGTTTATTTGCTCTTTATCCAAAATTCAAATCTAACTGTGTGTCTTGTGTTTTATCTGAGAGCCCTGCTTTTTGTGTTGATCCCATTCTTGCCTCTTCCAGACAGCTTTTTCTGTAAGGAAAGATGGCCCCAAGCAGGTCCAGGCTCATGGTATCTTGATGGCTCAAAATGTCTGAGGAAGAGAGGGCATGGGGCTCCATGGCTCTGCCTAGACATTCCAGGGAGGACTTGGTTCAGTCTAGCAAATGCCACTGTATAGTGTTACCACATGTTGATGCCACCAGAAATTGCCTGGAGGGTCCCTACCACTTCCTTCCATCTCTATCGGCCTCCCCCCGATTCTTAACTCTGAACAGTTGAGAATTTCTCAATCCTTGTCAATGCTGTGCCAATGTCATTTCAAGGTAAGTATCAAAATCATCTTTCTAACCATCTGCCCCAGTGCCCCATCCACTCCACTTCATGGAAACTTTGGTAGAGCATATCTCCAAATCACTCACTGGGTAGGAGTGGGAGTGGGGTTGTTCAACCCTGGGGGGTTATGCCAACCCAGGTGGGACTCCCCACTAAAGAAGATGCTGAGCACAGAGCCACATGGAGTCACCCAGTGGTTGAAAGAGTGTTAGAGACCTTCAGAACCAACCACTCACTCCCTGCATCCTGCTTGATAGAAACAAGGGCAACCTAGTTCATAAAAATAGTAACTTTAGTAGTTGTGTTACAGAACGGGAACCCTGTGAGGCCCCCAATGGGTTCTTGTCTTTTGGTGAGAAAGAATTGCTTACGGAGACAGAGGTGGTTTATAGAGAGCAAGCCTCTGATGAAACACTGCACGAGACTGTATAGTGGGACTGCAACTAGGCATATAGCACGCTAGCTGGACTGCCAATACTTTCCAGCTGGCTTATAGCAGGTATGGGGGACAGAATGAGGAAGCTATACAATTGGCAAATGAGGTGTACAGGTTTTATATTTTCCTTATTTGGATTTTTGTCTCATTGTGCTCCTGTCTTCTGGATCGAACCAGGCATCTGCTTGTCTGCAGATCAAGATGGATGTTGTCACGGGGTCCCATGCACTAATCCCATATCAGGAATCTTCAATAAACAGTCAGGTGATTTCATACTTTCCTAATACAGTTTCCTTAGGCACAGTTTCTTATACTTTGTAATCATTATAAGCAAAGGCTTTTAAACAACCTAATTTCCAACTCTGGGAGCTCTGGTAGCGTAATGGCTAAAGCACTTGACTGCTAACCAGACGGCTGGCGGTTCAAACCCACCAGCCACTCCTCGGAAGGAAGGTTGGGCAATCCTACTTCCGTAGTGATACCGCCTCAGAAACCCCAGGAGGGGTCGCTATGAGTCGGGGCCGACTCGACGGCACATAATAACCACAACAATTTCCAACTTAAATATATGTGCAATTTTCCAGTTCCTGTCAGCAGGGGTAGTTTAAGCAATTTACAAAAGATACAGTTATCACAAAAAACGTAGCTGGGGCAGCTTCCATTCTTTATATGTGCCTCTGTCTCAGCTGTTATCAGCTGTTAACTAAAAGGTCGGTGGTTCAAATCCACCGGCCGCTCTGAGGGAGAACGATGAGGCAGTCTGCTTGCAAAAAGATTTACAGCCTTAGAAACCCCATGGGCGGTTCTGCTCTGTCCTTAGGGTCACTAGGAGGGGGAATGGACTCAATGGCAGTGGGTTTGGATTTTATTCCCTGTTCTGGAGAAGGAAACATCCACCCAAAAGTTTTTCTAATCCACAAAGTTATTTCAGAAGCAAGTCATCTCCCAAGAACACCCACCTAGGGGCACGTCTACAGCCCCAGCTTTGCAGGCAGTCTGCTGGTGATGCCCACTGGGGTTTGGGAGTGAAGGGAGCTGCAGAGGGAGCTGGAAGGGGACAAACCCAAGAAGTGTCTTCAGGCTCTCGACAAACGTGAGTCTGAGAGCTTCTCTGGGCCCCTCCATAGCACACTTGCTAAAATGACCCTTTGTGCCTCAGAAACCCCAAGGCCACCACAGCCTCTTCATTCTTAGCCCGGGGCTGAGTTCTTGCAAATACTATGACTTAATGTGCAGCAGCAAGGGATCTCCCCCCAGTCCTAAAATGCAGTGTGCATGTGTGGGGGAGGGGGCAGCCGAGGTTGTCAAACGCAACCAAGCTGTCCATAATGGCTCACAAGCCAGCAGGCCTGCCGTTAGCTGCTGTAGATACTGTGGGTTGGTCATTTCAGGCAGTCACCCTCCAAGCTAGACCTCAGGGGACAGGGAGACAGCCTCCTCTCTCTCTGAAAGCCATGTGTACAATGTCTGCTCCCTGTCACAGCTACTGGCCTCTACCTATCCCACCCCCCATGGCTCCTAGGTGGAGAGTTTCCTGAGAAAGAATGTTCCAGTAACTCTTTCACAGCATAGGCTCCATTTTGCCTGAAAAGAGAGACTCCTTTCTCTCCGTTCCCTCAGCCTTTCCTTTCTCCTCCTCCTCAGGCGTCTCTAAACCTCCCCACCAATGTGCTCTGCTCTAGGAAAGCCCAGCCTGCCTCTCCACAGACCACAGAATTCACTTAGCAGTCTCCTCCAGGGGCTCCCCCAAAGCCAGCTCAGCCCTGCCCACAGGGAGGCAGCCTAGGGCCTGCCCGAGGGCCCTGGAAAAGGTGCTGTGTGGTGTGAGGTGACCCATGCTGTGCTTACTTGAGGGGAGGAGACAGAGAAGTGAGCCCCCAGATGTCCTCACAGTCTAGTGTGGCCACATGCCAGTACCCCGGCCCCCGGACACAGGCCCCAGGGAGGTGCCTGAATGTGCTCCTGTGCAGTAGGCTTTACAATAACATCATTCACTCATTCACTGAACAGGCACCCGTTTACCTGTGTTGAACCCTGGAGAGAGAAAGGGATCTATCAGAGGCCCTGACCCTGGACCTGACAGTTTGCTGAGGGGTGCAGAGGCCATTGACTTAATCTTCCCCTCACCCCTTCCTCCTTCTCTGGTTACAGCTCCTATCCTTTCTCCACATGGGGCAGATACTCGAGGCCCTGGGGAACTCACCCCAGCAATGGAGAGGTCTGAGGGCAGATGGGGATGCAGCAGGAAGCACAGGCCCATGTGCAGGGACTTCTGTTTGCCCACCAGCGCCCCTCCTGGTCCCTGCTGAGCCTGGCTGGGTCCCAGAGGCTGGGCTTCCAGAGGCTGCATAAACCAGCTCCCTTACCCTGCTCTGGGTAGATCCAGCCAATGGGGAGACAAACTGAGAGGGAGGCAGTACTTTACTGCCCCAGCTCTGAGAAGTCATCTGGGCTGGTTTTCTCCCTTAAAGAAGATCTGGAACCTGTGCCGGCAACCCTCCTTGCGTGATACCCATTTAGGGTTCCAACACTTACTCCCTCCTGCTGGTCCTTTAGGCCAAGAGGGTGGAAGAGCCCTGCCCCATCGGTAGGGCCTGTCATCTGTGGTTTCCTAATGTGCCCATACCTTTCTAACAAGGCCCTTGGGAATTCGCCTAGGAGTCCCTGAGTGGTACAGATTGCTAACATGCTTGGCTGCTAACTGAAAGGTTGGAGGTTCAAGTCCACACAGAATCACCTCAGAAAAAAGTCCTGGTGATCTACTTCTGAAAAATCAGTCACTGATATAATATGCTACATAAAAACATTGTTCCACATCCTACGTTGGCAAGTTGCGACTGGGATCTTAAAAGCTTACAAGCGGCCATCTAGATGCAATGATGGGTCTCTCATCCAGAGCAAAGAAGAAAGAATGAAGAAAACCAAAGATGCATGGAAATAATTTGTCCAAGGGCATGGTACACCATGTGCTCCTCAGCCTATATGACATGAGACCAGAAGAACTAGATGGTGCCCGGCTACCACTGTTAGCCACTCAGAGGGGGATCTGTGTAGGAGATCTTGGATAGAGTAGAAGACTAATGTAGAACAAAACTCAAAATCATTAAAAAAGAAGAAGAAGAAGAAGAAGGACCAGGTCTGCTGGTCTGATAGAGGCTGATGGAACCACTGAGACTATGGCCCCTAACTCCCCTTCAGGTCTGGGATTGAACCTACTCCTGTGGCTTCCAGCCAAACAAAAGACAGGCATATGAGCTGAACATTTACATTAGGTAGATATACTCCTTGGAGAGACCAATCATAGGAGAATAGAAGGGCTATGTATGCACAGGGAGACAGCTGGGGGGCTGGGGTGGGGTGGGCAGGAGTGTCTAGGAGGGAAGGACACAGGGAAGGGGTAACTATGGGGAGGAAGTGGGAGGGGAGCTGTTGCATTGTGGGAGATTACAGTCAATGTCATGAGACAAAGTGTATGTGAACTGCTATATGGAAAATGAATTTGCTCTGTAAAATTTTACCCAAATCACAATAAAAATTGAAAAAAAAAAAAAAATCAGCCATTGAAAACCCTATGGAGCACAGTTCTATTCTGACATACAGGGGGTCACCATGAGTTTGGGTTGACTTGACGACAACTGGTTTTGATTTGGAACTCTCCTCAAATGATCTGATTTTGTGTGCATCACCTGTTTCCACCTGGGCTCTGTGCTTCCCTGAATCCTTTCTCCAGGGGCTGGTGGAAACAGAGCTTTCCCCTTTGACTTCAGAGCACTTCTGGGCTGTAGACGGCCAGGTGTCCTCCCTCCCTGGAAAGCCGGCCCCAGAGAATGAAGCCAATTAGACAAGAAGCATGAGGGTTCCTACTGTCCAGTCATCCCTGAGGCTTGCTCCACACTTGTTTCCCCCAGTTTTGTAAACTAATCAACTCTGACTTTTTTTCAACATAACATATTTGCATTGGATTTTTTCCTTCACAGGATGAGTCCCACCCAGGTAGCACAGAGGACAGACGTGTAACAGATGCTTCTGCTGTTATGTTGTTGCTGTTATGTGCCATTGAGTCGGACCCAACTCATAGCGACCCCTCCTTGGGTTTCCATGCGGTATCACTATGGAAGTAGATTTCCCCATCTTCCTTCTGAAGAGTGGCTGGTGGCTTTGAACCGCCAGCCTTCTGGTTAGCAGTCAAGTACCTTAGGCACTATCCTACCAGAGCTCCCTAGAGGCTTCTAGTTACTATATTAAAAAACCAGTTGCCCTCAGGTTGATCCTGACTCATGGTGACCCATGTGTGTCAGCGTGGAACTGTGCTCCATAGGGTTTTTGGTACCTAATGTTTTGGAAGTAGGTCACCAAGCTTTTTTCCAAGGCACCTCTGGGTGAATTTGAACCTTCAACTTTTTGGTTAGTAGCTGAGTGCTTCATCATTTGTATCACTCAGGGACTCCTAATACTATATTAGAAGTAAAATAATAGGTGCTAAGGAGCTGTGGTGGGAGCTCTGGTAGCATAGTGGCTAAGGCACTTGACTGCTAACCAGAAGGCAGGTGGTTCAAACCCACCAGCCACTCCTCGGAAGGAAGGTTGGGCAATCCTACTTCCGTAGTGATACCGCCTCGGAAACCCAAGGAGGGGTCGCTATGAGTCGGGGCCGACTCGACGGCAAACAACAACAACAACAACAAGGAGCTGTGGTGGCATAGTGACTGCTAAACAGAAGGCTGGTGGTTCAAACCCACCAGCCACTCCTCAGAAGGAGGATGGCGCAATCTATCTACTTTCGTAGTGATACTGCCTTGGAAACCCAGGGAGGGGTCGCTCTGAGTTGGATCTGACTTGACGACAGTGAGTTTGGTTTTTTTGGTTTTAAGCAGCTCTGGTGGCTCAATGCCTAAGGCATTTGACTGCTAATGAGAAAGTCGGCAGTTCAAACCCACCAGTCACTCTGCAGGAGGAAGACTGCGCAGTCTACTTCCATAAAGATTTACTACTTCGGAAAACCAAAGGAGGGCTCTCTGGGGGAGGAGGTGTTGCATTTTTGGCACCAGCAAGGAGAAGGGGCTGGGGGTGGAAGGAGGGAATCCCAGCCAGTGGATGGAGCTCAGAGGCCAGAAGCAGACTGGATTGGGTAGGGGTCACATGCTGTGCTGCTGGAGAGCAGAGTCCGAAGTGGGCAGATGTTGGGCAGCAGAGGCAGACGGAAGTCAGACCTCAGGGCCTTGAAGGCCAGACAAGGAGCTCGAATGTTACTCTAGGCCAATCCCAGCTTCTCAAATGGGAGTGCTCCACAGGGTGGGAGATTTGAAGCTATAAGAGCAAGGTGGGGCCGTCTCCTCAAACCAAGACTATATTCCAGCAATCAAGGAGGAAATAGTATTTTGATGCTGAAAAAAAACCAAGGGCAGAATGTAAAATTCCATCCCTTTCAAACACAAAACCTAAGACTTCAAACCTAAGACTTAAGGAGGGTTAGTTAGAGTGGTATGGGGGAAAATTTGAGAATCACTTCATGGACCCTGGGAATCACTGAAAGATTTTTAACAGAGGAGGGGTCCAGTCAAGCCTGGTTGCTCGGCAAGGGGGATGAGGCGAGCTGCCAGACCAACTTGCCACTGCAGTCGTTCACTCATTCACTCCTATATTTATCCATTCATTCGTATGTTTATTCCTTCATTCATATATTCATCTATCCATCCATCCATTCATCCATCAACAAGTAACTATTGAGTGCCAGGCACCATGGCGGGTTCTGCAGACAGCCACGAACAAGAGAGGAAGGTCCTGCTCTCCTCTGATTGTGATTTTTGTGTTGATGAACCTTCACCAGTAGCCAGGCAAGGACCAACTGCTCATCTCTGTGGTCCCACTTCCTGGTACACAGTTGGTGCTCACTATGTGCCTGTAAGGTCTCCCATCAAAGGAGAGTCTGAGTGGGACCACATGTGCCATGTGGCCACAGGAGTTTCCTCTCCATATGTTTTTGATCAGCTGCAGAGGCGGCCGTGTTCCTGGTGCCCAGCATCTGGCCGGCTCTGTGGCTCTCAGCTCTGCGTTCTGCCCACACACCCCTGCTCTGAGTCTGAGGGGCTCCTGCCAAGAGGGGTTTCCTTTTAGACCTGAGGCCTGTTCAAAAGACATGAGTGTCTTTATGGCACATTTTCTACTCCTCTGCAGAATGCAGGGAGCAAGCACACAGGTCCCTATTGTCTTTGGACATTGTAGGGTGAAAAGTTGGGCTCTGGAATCATAAAGTTCTGGGTTCAAATCCTAGCACAGCTGCTTAGCAGCCAAAAGGCATGGGGCTTTATCATTCTGAGTCTCAGTCTCCTCCTCTGGAATCTGGGGGAATAACCCTGCTTTCCAGGAAGGAGGTAAAAGGCCAGATTACAGCATGGCCCTGCCTATGAGCCACACAATCCCAGGAGCTAGGTTTATGCAGGCCCTGGAGGCTAAAAGGGAAATTGAGTATGATGTAGTGCCTAAGGCATTTGACCACTAACCAGAAGGCTGGCGGTTCAAACCCACCAGCCACTCCTTGGAAAGAAAGTTGGACAATCTACTTCCTTTAGTGATAACGCCTCAGAAACCCAAGGAGGAGTCGCTATGAGTTGGACCTGACTCAATGGCAATGAGTTTGGTTTGACAGGAGCGATCTATGTGTTGCGATATCAGAGTAGAACTTGGAACAGGGAACAGCAGGGCTCCAAGAGAAGCCGGAAGTCAGGGATGATTGCCATCAAGTTGGTGACAACAAATTAGAACCAAAAAATCCCAAACCTGTTGCCTTTGAATCGATTCTGACTCATGGCAACCCCCATGTGACAGAGTAGAACTGCTGCAGGGGGGTTTCTTGGCTGTGATCCTTACGGCAGCAGGCCTTTCTTCAGCGGCATTACTGGGTAGGTTCAAACCACCAAACTGTGGTTAGCAAACTGTACCATGCAGGGTTGAAAATTAGGTATCCAGTGAAAGCTTACCAATGTTGCATCAGTCCACCAGCACTGACTGAGCACCTACTGGGTGCCAGGCATTGTGCTCAGTGTTGGACAAACCAGGCTGCCGGACAGAGAAGGCCCCTGCCCCGGGGCTCCCAGACTGGGGGTAGGGGTGAGGGAATGGCCAAGGATCAGATGATGCCAGCACAGCAAGGCTAGGGCTGTGGGATCGCCCAGCAGGACAGCAGCCTACTTTGGGCAGCCTCACAGAAAGCTTCACATCACAGCTCTGCTGTGTGATGTGTGTGAAGGCTAGCCCCTTCCCCTCTCTGGGCCTCCGTCTTGTCCTCCTAGCTGAGGGGAGAGCTACTGCTTTTCTGTGGTTCAGGCCAGTTCTGAACCACCAACCAAGACATTCACAGGTGGCCAGGTGCATCTATGACACGGTCATTATTATTATTGGGTACTGTTGATTCCAACTCATAGTGACCCTATAGGACACAGTAGAACTAACTGCCCCATTGGGTTTTCTAAGCTATTATTGTCACTGGAGCAGATTGCCAAGTTTTTTTTCTGATGAATCGGCTGCTGGATTCAAACTGTGGACCTATCGTTTAGCAGCCAAGTGCTTAACCGTTGTGCTACCAGGGCTCCTTTGGGTCGATTCCTCTTTAAGGACTGGAAGCCTGTGAAAGCTTGGAGCCTTCTCAGAGTGCTCCTTTAATTGTAGGAACCACAGTTGTGTGTGGAGGCAGATCTCCTAGCAAAGCTGCACACTTGGCACCCTGCTCCCCCAGGGGAGGGGGTTCTGCCAGGCCACCTTCCTCTGTACTGAGGTGCCACTGCCTGGCCAAGCTGGAGCCCCCTCGGGAAGGCAGAGCTTTGCTCTGGGCCTTGCTACAGGACCTGCAGCTGCCCGTTTCCTTCCCAGCAGCCCCAGCCACGCCAAAATGCAGAACTGCTGGCCATGCCTCCTGGTAGCACTAGGCTTGTGTGGCCCTCACTAGGGGGACACAGGTTGACCATCCTGGGATGGCCCTGGCTTCAGGCACCAGCTGCTGAATGTCTCCAGATGTTGCTTCCTGCCGCACTCAGCCCACTCTTGGTGAGTGCCAGCTGCCTGGGTGGTCTGGTATCAGAATGAAATCTAGAGGCCAGAAGGAGCCTGGGTTCAAATTGCCACCAATTTCCTGAAAGTTCCTTCTGGAGCTCTAGGCAAATCCATGGGCTGAGTTGGGAAAAAACAGACCCCTCACTTAAAACCAGATGTCAGCATCCCTTCGAGCAGTCCATGAAGATGAAAGCCCCCTGCCGCTCCTCCTCGCCCAGTCCTAACTCTGCAGTCTGGGCCAGTACTGCCCAGCCACAAAACGGGCTGTGAAGCCCCTCTGTGAAGGAAGTGAGTTCTTTGCTGGCACCTAAAAATATGTACTGTGTTTTTTTACTTTAAAAAGAAAGAAAATTCACTCACTTCACCCCAGTCCTCTTTCTTCTGGGTTCTGAGGGGTGCTCAGCTGGCCCCATACTAGGCTTCCAGGGCCCTTGTTGGAGGATGAAGCAAGGACAGAGTAAAGGACAAGAGAACAGTCTGAAGGAAAGGAGGGAGAACTGGCTAGCGCTCGTCATACCCATTATCCCAGCAAATGCACCATCCCTCAGAGAGGGTGGTCTTTGATTACTGCACTGGGACTCTCCCTGGACCAGGTAAATTAGAGTACGTGGTGGTGTGGGGGGAACAGGGCTATCAGACGACTCCTATGAGAAGGGGAAAGGGGATGCTCTGATGCCTTGGCGAGTGGGTGGGCTCCTGGGCTCCTTCAGGGCTGCCTGGTTGAAACACCTCTCCTTTCCAGAATCCTCCATAGGCCTGCTCTCATGGTGAGTCAGGAGGGCAGGGCTGGGGTGGGGTGTCTCCCTCTGGCACAGAGAGGCCAGAGCCCTGCAGGGCCAGGGCTATGAGTTCTGCCTGGGAGCAGAGGCCACTGGGGCCAAAGGCTCTGCTCCTGGGTCTCTATGGCTGGCTTCCCGTGGGACCTCATGGCACACGGGGCAAGCCCCTGCATCTGGGTAGACTCTGAGCCATAACCCAGCAATGGACACTAGAGGGAGACCCATGTGTACTGAAAGGTACCCTCCAACAGACTGTGCAGGGCAAAGAAACCAGAGGAAGATCAGATGCAGAGGGCAGCTCCCCACTTAGGTCTGAGAGCTTGGACAGGTCTGGAAAATCTCAAGACAGATAGACACACAGGAACCCGTCAGTGGTGGCCACCAGGGAAGGGGTCTGGGGATCCCTCTGTATTCCCTGCCTTTCCTTTTCTCAATGTGGTTTTTATTTTAATCGAACTCATCCATGCAAATAGTTTTATATAATCAGAGTCTATAAGTAAAACAAACCCCCCAGCAGTTTCTTGCCACACCCCACTCCACACCCAATTCCTACATCCAAGAGGTGACTACTCGCAATTTCTTTCTTTTTTTTTTTTTTTTGGCTTCAGCAAACAGGGATTTATTCTCTTACAGTTCTAGGGGCTGGGTGAAGGCCCCTCGACCTTGGGCTTCAGCTCTGCCTCTTGCTCCCTGCCCACTGAAGCTGAAGGTGTCACTTAGGCAGCTGCTGGCTGCTGAGGCTGGCAAACCCAAGGTGGACAAATAAAATGGCACAGTCCCAAAAGTACCAAACAACACAGCAGGTCATTAGTTCAAGTCCAGAGAT
>NW_006921681.1:5575501-5577436 GCF_000298275.1 Orycteropus afer afer
ATTCTTCTCAATGTTACCCATAATTTGTTATGATCCACACAATCCAATGCTTTTTCATAGTCAATAAAGCACAAATAAAGATCTTTCTGGCATTTGTTTTGAGCCAAGATCCATCTCACATCAGCAATGATATCCTTCATTCCACGTCCTCTTCTGAATCCAGGCTGCATTTCTGGAAGTTATCTGTCAATATACTGCTGCAACCATTTTTGAATTATCTTCAGTAAGATTTTACTTACATGTGATATTAATGATATTGTTAGATAATTTCTACATCTTGTGAGATCACCTTTCTTTGAAATAGGTACAAATATGGATCTCTTCCAGACTACCTGGGTTCAAATCCAGACTCTGTCACTCTATAGCTAGGCCACTCTGACCAAGTTATTTATCTCATTTGTGTCTCAGTTCCTCACCTATAACACGAGATAGTTAATACCTGCCCCATAGGACTCTTGTGAGGATTAAATGAGTTGACACATGTAATTACTTACTCAGTGCCTGGTGTAAAATAAACTTTCAATAAGGGTTGGCTAACCTCTGGTAGTGTAGGAGCTCTGGTAGCATAGTGCCTAAGGCACTTGACTGCTAACCAGAAGGCTAGCGATTCAAACCCACCAGCCACTCCTCAGAAGGAAGGTTGGGCAGTCTACTTCCGTAGTGATACCGCTGCCTCAGAAACCCAAGGAGGGGTCACTATCAATCCAGTCCAACTTGACGGCACATAACAACAACAACAACAACAAGCTCTGGTGGCTCAATGTTTAAAAGTTCAGCTGTTAACCAAAAGGTTGGTAGTTCAAACCCACTCAGTGGCTCCTTGGGAGAAATACCTGGAGATCTGTTCCTGTAAAGACTGCAGCCTAGAAAATGCTATGGGGCAGTGTCACATGGGGTCACTATGAGTTGAAAATCAACTTGGCACCTAACAACAAGGGTTGGCTATTATTGTTCCAAGGTCCTTGGGTGGCACAAGTGGTTTGCAAACAGCTGTTAACCTAAAGGTGGTTCAAACCCACTTAGCAGCACCACAGAAGAAAGGCCTGGCAATTTGCTTCTGTAGAGATTACAGCCAAGAAAACCCTATGGTGCACATTTCTATTATGTAACGTATGGGCTCACCATGGGTTGAAATCAACTGGACAGCAATTTTTTTTTTTTTTAAATTATTGTTAGGAGTCCCAGGGTGGTGCAAACAGGTAATGTGCTGGGCAACTAACCGAAAGGTTGGTGGTTCAAGTCCTCCCAGAGGCACCTTGAAAGGCCTGGCAATCTACTTCTAAAAAATAAGCCATTGAAAACCCTATGGAGCACAGTTCTACTCTGATACACATGTGATCACTATGGGTCAGAGTCAACATTATGACAACTGGTACTGGCAGAAGTCTGTCATTTGGGACAGAGGTGACCTTTCCAGAATCTCTATTGTTTACAATTCTCTCCTCAGCACACAGAACACTGCCTGGCATTGTTCAATATTTATTTAATAAATAAATACTGAGGGACTAGATGAATAAATACTTGGGAAAAGACTTGCCCTCTATTATTTTAATGGAAATTTGCTATAATATTAAAGATGTCATTTCATGGAAAAATTATACTGAAAGACTATTGAAACTGTCTGGTGATGAGTAACATAGGGCCCAGAATCACAGCCTGCTCACTACTATTTTACTGGCAGTATTTTTGAAGAACTTTGCAAAATTATCGTCACAAATCCAAGATCAAAATCTTTATTAATTTGTTCTTAAGGTCATAGGGACTCTCCTCAAGCCTGATTATCACCCAATATTTCATTCAAAGCCATGAAACTTTGTTCTGCATATTTTTATTTAGTCTGATGATCAACAATGTCTAACAGAGCTAGGCTATATGCTCACACTTTGCCAGTAGGCTTCGCTGTCCAAGAGTATGTAATCCTATGTGAAAACCACA
>NW_006921681.1:5578016-5579888 GCF_000298275.1 Orycteropus afer afer
CTATAGGACAGAGTAGAACTGCCCCATAGAGTTTCTAAGGCTATAAATCTTTACAGAAGCAGATTGCTTCATCTTTCTCCCATGGAGTAGCTGGTGGGTTGGAACCATCAACTTTTGGGTTCGCAGTCAAATGCTTTAACCACTGCACCCCAGAGTAATAGCCCTTGAACTTGTAAAGGCAGCAGTATGTGGCTCTGTGGCCCCAAACAGTATCCAAGACATCAGACATCTCTGGACAGGCTCAGAACAGTCACTATATATATATATAGTGGATGTATCCCCCTGTCATTTTCCCGAGACAGACAAGAAGTGAATAAGGTATGCCAACAAAGTGATGAAATGTCTGTGGGGGTGGGGGGCTGGAAGATGTTGATACCAGGAGCCCAGAGCTGCCCCCCTCTCTACTCACCTCTGAGGAACACAGACACTTCGTTTAAGCCTCAGTCAGTCTTCAAATTCCTAGACTGGCATTTATCAGCTGATGTCACAATATTGCAAGATTACGTATCTTTTTAACAAACAATAGTATCAGTGCTGATAAGATGTGCATACACCCCTCTTACATGCACAATCTCGCCTCAAGATTGCTCAACACTGCTCCATGTGGTCACAGCAGCCCTTAGTGGATGACCAGCTGTTTAATATTGCCCAGCCCACCTGCCCAGGGTCCTGGAGGACAGGAAGGGGCTCACTCCCTAGGAATTTCTCTCGGAAAGTTAGGTCAGCAGGATCTAATTACCCAACTGGATTAGAACTGAGATTTCGAGATTAATGATGCTAGGGGTGGGCAGGTGGCTAAGGATTCTTAATTGTGAGGTCCTTTTCATGGATCCTCACATCAAAGGTAGGGTCAATAGCCCTAAGTCAACAGACCCTGCTGCTTGAATTACACAGTCTAGCCTGCAAGTTTTCCTGTTAGGGGACTTGACGGTATCATGGCCCAGGCTGTGTGGCCACTGTGCCAGCCCTATCCAGATGTCAGCACCTGGTCAGGGATGCACACTTCTGCATAACACACCAAACATGGGAGGAACAATCCAAACAGAGAGGCTTAGCCTCTGTGATGTTCAGGAATTAGACTGCTCTGGGATATAAGCATAACTTGGAAAGACCCTCTCCTATGCCCAGCGTGCCCATAGTTCTCCCACATATTATAACATCAGACAACTAACGGTTCTCAAATTAAAAAGTAGCCAGGGGGAGTCATGTGTTATTTTAAATTCGAAGGTCCACTAGGTTGCTGACAATGGCTGACAAGCCTGGAGCTCAACATTCGCAGACAACTTGAGCCAAAGCCAAGTGAGAGGCCACAATATCCACTCAGGCCTGCCCTGTCCACAGTGGTCAACTGAGCCTCAGTATTTCTACAGATAAGGTGCTCTTGTAGTGTCGTAGTTAAAACGCACTTCTGTTAACCAAAAGGATGGCAGCTCAAAGCTCCCAGCCCCCACCATAGGAGAAAGATGAGGCAGTCTGCTTCTGTAAAGATTTACAGCCTTAGAAACCTTATGGGGCAGTTCTACTCTGTCCTTATAGGGTTGGTATGAGTTGGAATCGACGCAGTGGCAGCGGGTTTGAAGTTTTTTGGTTGTTTATTTCCATAGATCACAGAAGAGTACTGTCAGACTTACTGCTGGAAGATGAGCCCCCTGGGTCAAAAGGCACTCAAAACACAGAGTAGCCACACCCATGGACTTGAGCATACTAATGAACAAGAAGATGCTGCAGCACCCGGCAACGTTTCCTTCTTTTTCACATGGGGTTGCCATGAGTTGGAGCTGACCCACAGCAACTAACAACATTTTTATTTTAGCTTCAAAATGAAACTAGACTAACTGACTTTCAGCAGCCCACTGCTGTGGAGTCGATTCC
>NW_006921681.1:5580103-5597075 GCF_000298275.1 Orycteropus afer afer
GATTCTGACTCATAGTGACCCCCTTTGGGTTCCCAAGGCAGTAAATGTTTACAGAAGTAGATTGCCCAGTCTTCCTTCTGTGGAGTGGCTGCTGGGTCTGAACCACCAATCTTTTGATTAGCAGTCAAGTGCTGTGGGCCCTATGCCACCAGAGCACCTTACTAATTCAGCATACCAAAAAACCAAACTCACTTCTGTGGAGTCAAACCCCACTCATAGTAACTGCTCCTTGGGTTTCCGAGGTGGTGGTATCACTATGGAAATAGATTGCCTAACCTTCCTTCTGAGGAGTGGCTGGTGGGTTTGAACTGCTAGCCTTCTGGATAGCAGTCAAATGCCTTAGGCACTACACCACCAGACGAATCTAACACAGGTGGGATCACAGCTCTGCTAGTGGTGTGTATAGCGTTGGGTAGGGGGTGGGAGTTGGTTGTTTATTTCCTCATCTTTACAACAGGTTTAACAGTCTTCACAGGCTTATGGTAAAGATTAAATAACTGTGGAAACCACATTCTTTATAACAGCTTCTCCAATAATGCTAGTTTCTCTTCCCCTTCAATGGGTACTGGTGGCGCCGTGGTTAAGCTGATCGGCTGTCTACCAAAAGGTCTGTGGTCTGAACCTCTCAGCTGCTCTGTGACAGGAAGATGTGGCAGTCTGCTTCTGTAAAGATTTACAGCCTTGGAAACCTTATGGGTCAGTTCTAGTCTGTCCTATAGGGTTGCTATGAGTCAGAATCAACTGAACGGAAGTGGTTTGATCTTGGGTTGGTCAATGGGCACCATAGGCAGTTGCTGAATGCTGTCAAGGTGATTTCCACTCACAATGACGTCATATGACAGAGTAGAACAGCCCCCTATGGTTTTCTTGGCTGCAATCTTCACAGAAGCAAGTCACCAGGCCTTGCTCCTGTGTAGCTGCTGGATGGGTTTGAACCACTGACCTCTCAGGTAGCAGTTGAGAGCTTAGCTGTTGAGTTAGTAGGGTTCTTTACACAAAACAAGTGGTGGAGAATTTAAGCAGATATTGCTTTCAAAACAATTTCTTTAAAATCTTCCCAGCCCTCTGGTGCAGGTGACTTCTTTGCTTAGGGCAAGGGAAGGAAAATCCCTTTGATTAGCTAGTCACAAGACACACTATGGAGAAGTCCCCAGAGGGCTCCAAGATCTCCAGAAGGCCGAAGGAAGGGCTTACCTGGCAATTGATTATTCATTCATTCAACAAACATTCATGGAACATCTGCTGGGTGCCAGCAGCTCGAGGTCCTGAGACCCCTGTCTCTGAGGATATTGAACTCCTCCCCTGAGCCCCAGAATGACAGAACTTTAAATTGCTGAGAATTTCAGCTGATGCCAGTGAGGCCTTGTTTCGGGGGTGACTGAGACAAACCGACGTTCCCAAAGAACTTTTTGTTTTTTTTTTTTTAAAGCAAGTCCCCCAACCCACCCTCCTGGTGTTGCAACCCAGGCCTCTTGCTGGCGCAGGCTGCCTGACGATTCCCGAAGACTTGTCCTCAGGGACTGAAGACTTCGGGCTGGGCCAAGGCAAGGCCGCCGCCCCCTGATTCCAGGGCCAGAAAGGCCATGCTGCGCGCTGCCCGCGCTCTCGCTCACTAGCAACCTGGAAGGGGCAGCGGGGCCGCTGGGCCTGCGATGCTCCCACGGCTCCAGCTCCGCCCCAGGACGCGGAAGCCTCGGCCGCCCGTGTAGCACCACGCGGGGCCCTAGGGGGCGGGGCGGGCTAAGAGGGAGCGGGAAGGAGGGGGCGTGGCGCCAGGCGGGGGCGTGGTGGAGAGGTGGGGCGAGTGGCCCCGCCCCCCGGCCGTAATCCCCTTTTTCACTTTAAAGCCGCGGTGGCTCTGGCGTTTCTGCACAGAAGTCACGCTCGGGCAGCCAGCGCGCTCGCGGCAGGAACCAGGCTCCAGGCGCCGGCGCCGGGGCGACGGGAGGTGGCGACTCTATTTTTGCGGCGGGCGCGGCCCGGCCGAAGAGCGGAGGCGGCCTCGGGCGCGGTAGGCAGGCCGGGCTGGGGCGGCAGGGGACGCAGGCGGTTAGGACCTGGATAGGTGGGCGCGGGAGCGAGCGGGGCGCCGTCTCTTCTGCGTGGCACCGGGGCGCCCTTCGGTCGCGCGGGTCCTGGGGGACTGGGTCAGGGCGCCGCCCAGCGCCGCTGTCTCTGCTGCAGCTACGGGCGGAGGCGAGTCGCGGCTGGCCCCGATGGGCGGGGGTCCAGGAGGCCCCTGGGACGGTCGCCCTGGGGTGGAGGCTTGGCGGCTGCAGACATGGGGATGAGGGCTGCTGCGCTCTTCTCGGTGCCCGGGCGCTCCGGGGCGCCGTTCCCGCGACTGTCCCCGCGGCCGGGCGTGGACACCGACCCGCCCCCTCCCGCACAGGGCCACCGCGACCCCGCGCCTCAGAGTTAGTTTCGTTTTTCCCGCCAGTCCCAGTCGGGCTCTGCAGCGTGGCTCGACTGGCTCCTTGGAATCCCCCGGCAGTCTGCAGCCGCCTCTCCGGGGGCCACCGGCCGACACCCTGGGCGGCGCCGCCTCCCCGCCGGGCCCGGCCGCCGCGGCTTCTCCTGGCGACCACAGTAGAGCCGGGGGTTCCCGTTAGGAACCAGTTAGAGAAACGTAAAAGCAGTCCGGGCTATCGTTGGGACCGCGGGGTGCAGCACCCCACGCGCCCCGGGTGTAGACTTGGTAGATGTCTTGTTAAAGTTCAAATGATGGAGACTGCAAAGCTCCTCCGAATGCCAGAGCCTCTGGGCTTGGTGGACTTGACCTGCGGTGAGCAACTGCAGGTCGGGAAGAAGTTGTATGTGAGTGTCTGTGTGAGAGTATGTGTGTATTTGTGTCTGAGTGTGTGTGAGAGAGTGTATTTGAGTTTATTTATTTATGTCTGTCTGAATGTGTGTTTGTGAGTTAATGTATGCCTCAGTGTATGTTTTTACTGTGATGTCTGTGTGTTTCTGTGTATCTTTGTGTCTGTGTGTCTGTCTATATATGTCTCCATGAGTGCATCTTTGTAAGTGGGTGTGTGTCCGTTTGTTCCTCTCTCTGTGTGTATGCGAACAAGTGTATGTGCTGGTGTGCTATCTGCAGTAATCTGCCAGTGAGGCCCCTGGTTACAGAGATCTGCTTTAATCTGCCTTCCCTTGCTTGGTTTTCAGAAGTGGGCTGTGCTGGACCACTAATACCCCACCCAGGAAGCCAAGTTCACTGCTGGTGCCAGTGGTGGTGGGGGAGGGATGCGTGCTGGGGGGTGGTTCAGCCATTTTCCTCTCCCTCTTTCTCTGAAAATGAACTGTACAGTTTGGGGTGAGTTGGCAGGGGCTGTTTCCTGAGTGAGTAATATTTAATTAAACACTCCAGCTGGTAGCATCAGAAATTGGTCATGAGTTGAGTTTTAACAGGTGTTCATGGTGAGAGCACCATCCTTAGTGACTAAGGTTTGATGTCCTTGGAAGAATTCTTTCTCTCCCAGGCCAGGACAGTGGACTGGGAGTAGGCTGGGAGAGGAGGAGGACATAGAGACTGGGCCCATAATTCCATCCTTAGTGGTTGGGTGCGCTACACAGTGCCCTAAGGCATTTGACTGCTAACCAGAAGGTTGATGGTTCAAAGCCACTAGCGGCTCCACGGAAGGAAGATGAGGCAATCTACTTCCATAAAGATGTACCACTTTGGAAACCCAATGGGGGTCACTATGAGTCGGAATTGACTTGATGGCAGTGAATTTGTTTTTGGTTTGGTGGTTGGGTAGCAGCAGGGAAGGAGAGGGGTGGGGCCTTCTCCTCTCTTCTATTCACATCCCTTCCTGTACTCTCTCTCTGAGTGGTGCAGAGTTCCGGGCTAAGGATTAGCAGGATTCTCCACCATGAGAGATTCAGAATTAGAGAGCCCTAACTGAGCACCCAACAACAACAACAACAACTGAGCATCAGGAGCTCTGGTGGCATAGTGCCTAAGGCATTTGCTAACCAGAAGGCTGGCAGTTCAAACCCACCAGCCACTCTCCCCGGAAAAAACATTGGGCAATCTACTTCCATAGTTATACCACTTCAGAAACCCAAGGAGGGCTTGCTATGAGTCGGCTCCGACTCGATGGCAGTGAGCTTGAGCTTGAACTGAGAGCATCTGCCTAGTCCAACCTCCTTTTCCAGTGGTGGCCCAGAGAGGGTGGCAGAATTGCCCACATTGCACCGTCAAGAGGAGAGACCAAGTCCCCGAAGTCCTGGCTGTTGCTGCCATTTGCTGTTACTCCAGCACTGAGGTCATGGGCAAGGCTCCTGTCTCCCCAGCTGTAAAGTGATGGCTGAATTAGATCATTTTAAGGCTCCCTCTGTTCTCTTACTGCTTCTCTCTTCTGCAGGGAACTCGTTTCCCAGTAGATAGAGTAGTGTGTGTGTGTGTGTGTGTGTGTGTGTGTGTGTTTGCAGTGACTGAATGCAATAACTTTACAAAGCTTTTCTTTTCAAGCCTGGCTAGCACCAGAGAGGCTAAACTAGCGGCGCACTGACCCCTGTGGCTTACACAGCCAAGAGCAATGGGCTTCTGAGCAGTGGGGGCCCTGCAGGACATTGATGATTTCAGGGCTTATAGGAGGGAGTGGTCCTGCCTGGGCCCTGGTGATGTCACTTTGGAGCTGGATGAGGCTGTTTTCCTCAGGCTGCTTGCTACAGGCTGAATCCACCCTTCAGTGGGCTCCTCGGGGCTGCCTTGTAAAACCTGCCCCCTGTGGAGCCAGCACAGATGTTTAAGTTCTCCTTCCAAGCTGACAAGTAAGGCGGGGGGGGGGGCGTTCTGGTACTCCCCCATTCTGCCTCTGCTCCCTTCTTGCACCTACTCCTTCCTCTGGGGGAATGAAAACTTGCCCACAGATGCATCATTGCATTTAGCAAAACCTCTGATTCTTAGAGTGTGTGTGAGTTTACTCTGGGAGTTTCTCTAAGAAATAGGCTGTGGCTAGTGCATTGATTTATCTTTTAATTTCTGAAAAGTTGGAGACTAGCATCTTTATTAGGCCAGGTACGGGTACACATGGGCAGGTACAGGTGTGCCTTGGTCCACCTAGGGGTGCATATACCTCTTCCCTTCTTCTATAAGCTTGATTAACTACCTCCAGATTTAAAGGGAATGTTACTTTGGACTTTCAATGTAGTGCTTTCCCCTTTCCCACTTATCTGATAGTACCTCTCTGAATGAAAGGGTTAAAGTTCTGTTTGTAGTCAGGTGCCAGGGCACCCTGCTAAGTGCTTTATGGGTGTGTCTTCTTTGAGCTCAAGTAATAACAATAGAGGAGTCCCTGGGTGATGCAAATGGTTAAGTACTGGACTACTAATCAAAAGATTTGTGGTTTGAATCCACCCAGAGGCACCTTGGAAGTAAGGACTGGTGATTTGCTTCTGAAAAGTCACAGCCTTGCCAACTCTGTGGAGTGCAGCTCTACGCTGTACACTTGGGGGTACCATGAGTTGGAATTGACTGTATGACAACAACAATAATAGGAAACACATTTATATTGCTCACTAGTACCAGACTCTGATCTGAGACCTTGTCCCATTAACTCTGGCATATTTCCTTAGAGGCCTGGGCATGGGGTTCTCCTGCTATCCATGTTTTATTGAGGCTTAGGGTGGACAGGTGACTTGGCCAACATCTGCTGCTAGTGAGTAGGGGAGCCAGAATTCTAACCATATTTTGGCCCCCAAGCCCCTACTGTATACTATGCCCCATCCACTGCCTTTCCTTTTCCTTCAAGCAGCATGCGTTTATTTTTAAAAATTGTTTTATGGTGGTAAAAATATCTATAACCAAACTCTTGCCAATTCAACATTTTTACATTGTACAGTTCAGAGACATTGTTTATGTTCATGTTGTTCAATCATCATCACTATTCCATTCCAAATTATTCTACTACCATTAACAGAAACTCGGTGGCTTCTAACCTAAGACTGCATGCATTTTCCCCCCTTTGCTCCTCCCTCCTGCCCTGGTAACCACTACTAAGCTTTGGTTTCTATATATTTGTGTATTTCATATAAATGAGGTCATATAATATTTATCCTTTTGTGACTGACTGCTTTCACTCAGCATAATATTTTGAAGGTTCATCCATGTTGTGGCATGTATCAGGACTTCATTTCTCTTTATAGCTGAGTGATCATATGGTAGTTCTTCCTGTGTTTTTCAAAGATTAACTGCCATATTCTGTGAAAGTGGAGAATACCACAAAGATTATTGGCTTCCCCACTCAATAGCAGCAGACGTTGGCCTGTATTTTATTGACTGTGCAAAGGCATTTGACTGTGTGGATCATAGTAAATTATGAATAACATTTCAAAGAATGGGGATTCCCAAATACTTAGTTGTGCTCATGTGGAACCTATACCTATAGGCCAAGAGGCAGTCATTTGAAAGGGTCTACTATGTAGTCTGAAATCAGGAAAGGTGTGTGTCAGGGTTGTATCCTTTTACCATGCTTATTCAATCTGTATACTGAGCAAATATCCGAGAAGCTGAACTATATGTGAACCATATCAGGATTGAAGGAAGACTCGTTAACAACCTGCGATATGCAGATGATACAGCCTTGCTTGCTGAAAGTGAAGATGACTTGAAGTACTTACTGATGAAGATCAAACACTTCAGCCTTCGGTATGGATTACACCTCAACATAAAGAAAACAAAAATCCTCACAACTGAACCAATAAGCAGCATCGTGATAGATGGAGAAAATACCCAAGTTGTCAAGGATTTCATTTTACTTGAATAACAGTCAACATCCATAGAAGCAACAGTCAAGAAGTCAAGCGATTGGGCAAATCTGCTGCAAAAGACCTCTTCAAAACGTTAAAAAGCAAAGATGTCACTTTGAAGACTAAGGTGAACCTGGCCCAAGCCGTGATATTTTCAGTTGGCTCTTAAGCATGTGAGAATGGGACAATGAATAAGAAAGACTGAAGAAGAGTTGATACCTTTGCGTTATGGTGGGCGAAGAACACTGAACATACCATGGACTGCCAGAAGAATGAACAAGTCTGTCCTGGAAGAAGTGTAGCCAGCATGGTCCTCAGAAGGGAGGACGGCTAGACTTCATCTCATGCACTTTGTACATGTTATCAGGAGGGATCTGGCCTTGGAGAAGGATCCCATACTAGGTAAAGTAGAGGGTCAGGGAAAAAAAGAGGAAGTTCCTTAGTGAGATAGATTGCCACAGAGGCTGCAGCCGTTGCCTCAAGCATAGCAACAATTGTGAGGATGATACAAGACTGGGCAGTGTTCGTTCTGTTGTGCAGAGAGTTGCTGTGAGTCTGAACTGACTTGATGGTACCCAATAGCAACAACATGGTAGTTCTATGTTTAACTTTTTGAGGAACCACCAAACTGTTTCCCACAGTGGCTGTACCATTTTGCATTCCCACCAGTAATGGATGAGGGTCCCAAATTTTCCACATCCTCTCCCAACACATGTTATTTTCCATTTAAGAATTTTTTTAAAATCACTCTCCTGTGAGGATGAGCTGGTTTCTCATTGTAGTTGTCATTCGCATCTCCCTAATGCCTTGACTGCTGACTAGAAGGATGGCAGTTCAAACCCACTAGCCACTCCTCGGAAGGAAGACTGAGCAATCTACTTTTGTAAAGATACTGCCTCAGAAACCCAAGGAAGGGTTGCTATGAGTCAAATCGACTCGATGGTAGTGAGTTTGGTTTGGAGTGGTTTAATGCCTAACGAAAGAGCTCTGGTGGTACAGTGGTTAAAACATTCAATTGCTGACTAAAAAGTCGGCAATTAGAACATACTAGCTACTCCAAAGCAGAAAGATGAGGCAGTCTGCTTCCATAAAGATTTACTGCCTTGGAAACCCTATGGCACAGTTCTACTTTGTCCTATAGGGTCGCTATGAGTCTGACTTGACTTGATGGTCATGGGTTTAATGCCTAATGGAGGAGTTCTGCTGGATAGTGGTTAAGTACTTGGTGGTTCGACCCCACCAGCTGCTCCATGACAGAAAGATGTGACAATCTGCTTCCATAAAGATTACAGCCTTGGAAACTCTATGGGGCAGTTCCACTCAGTCCTGTAGGGTCACTATGAGTCAGAGGTGGCAGTGGATATTTTTGGTTAATGTCTAATGAAGTTGAGTATCTTTTCATGTGCTTGTTAGCCATTTGCTTGTCCTCTTTGGTGAAATGTCTGTTCAAGTCCTTTGTCCATTTTTCCATTGGTTTGTCTTTTTGTTGTTAATTTTTTTAATTAAAATATTTTTATTAGGGAAAATTCCAAGCATTTGGAAAAGTAGAGAAAAGTGTAATGAGCCACCAGGTACCATCATGCAGCTTCAACAAGGGACAGCACACACACACACATGTGTATGCACAAACATTGAAGCAACCTCCAGATGTAATGTCAAATCATCACTAACTAAGAGGCATTTAAGGGAAGAATTGAATCTCAAAGAGGTTGACTCTTATTCCACTGGAGGCCGGTGTTGGGAAGCATTTTCTTTCCCAGTTAAGGGTCCTTCCTTGCTGTGACAGGGAGGGGAAGGACAGCAGAATCCAGTGCTCATTGGGAAAGGTATTCTGCAGTAGCCTCCCCTCCTCAACCCCAGGTGTCTCTGGGAAGTTTCCTGCTTGTTTTGTGCTTTAAAAGTTCTGCTCATTGCCTGACATTAAAAATAAATGACTCCAAGAATCATAAGACAAACCACATCAGCAACCGTTTCAGGCTCTCTGGGCCTTCCTTCAAGACAGACATAGAGCAGAGTCCATGAGGGCAAACCCAGGCGATGCAGAGCCTGGCTGCCTTAAGAGGTCTGAGCCTTGTACAATGCAGGCATGGGGGTTGTGGCAGTGCCTGATGTTGCAGGACGTGGAAGTGGTTTGTCGACAAGTGCTGGACCCAAGCTTAGCCCTTTGAATTTGCTGTGTGAGTGATGGTGGAGGAGAGTGGGGTGGGAGTGAGTGTCTGCCAGCCAGGGCATGTCTCGGAAAATGAGGGAGGCAGTGGGTCTGATTCACCACCACTGGGGAAGGACGGCTGAGCAGGAACTTAGGGTCCCAGGGAGAGGGACCTTCCTGATGATGAGGTCTTCACAGCTGCCCCAGTTGTGAGCATCCAGACAGGCAATGTGTGGGCACCCAGAGCTGCTGGCTCCATTTCTAGGCCACTCAGATGGTCCAAAATCAGACAGTGGTGGCTCAGTGGGAGGATTCTCACCTTCCATGTGGGAGACCCAAGTTGGATTTCTGGGGCACAGCCACCATCTGTCAGTGGAGGCTTGAGTGTTGCTAGGAAGCTGAACAGGTTTCAGTGGAGCTTCCAGACTAAGATGGACTAGGAAGGAAGGCCTGGTGATCTACTTCAGAAAATCAGCCAGTGGAAACCCTATGGATCACAGTGGTCCGATCATGGGATACAACCAAACATGGGGATGGCATTTCATTCTGTTGTGCATGAGGCCACTGTGAGTCAGAGGCCAATTCAATAGCAGTTAACTACAACAGTGATCCAAGATGCATCTTTGTATCATGATGCCATCTGCTTCCTCCATTTGTGGTCTTGTCATCTCATTTCTGAGGAGCACCTTGTCTTTTCTTTTGGGTCATAGACATTTTAAGGATCTGGTGACCCTGTGCACAGGAAATGTCACACACACACACACACACACACACACACAGAGCCAAGAGCCTGCACATCATTTTAGGAAATTTGTTGACCCCCTGGGACTCATCTTGGATTCCTGGCTTGTAGGAGGCATCTTCTAGGACAGCTGCTTGTCTGATGGGGCTGGGACTCAACCTGACAGCCCTGAGGGAGGTTGGCAGTGACTTCCAGGCTGAAGTGCTGTGAGGTTATCCCCCTACCCAGAGGTGGCCAGCTGGACTTTCCCTTGGGAAAACTGGAGCTGAGAACGTGATGTGACCATGTTAGGAGGGTAGTGACAAAGAAGGGACCCGTGTCCTCAGCTGCTTCTCCTTCTGATCATTTGAGAGTCTGACAAGCCCTGTCTGTGAGAAGACAGTACCTAGGAACCCCTTAAGCCTGTAGCTGTTAACTGAAAGATTGACAGCTTAAACCACCAGAGGTGCCTCAGAAGAAGAGCCTGGTGATCAGCTTCTGAAAGGTCACAGCCATAACAACCGTTTGGAGAGCAGTTCGACTCTGCAACACCTGGGGTCACCATGAGTCGGAATTGACTAGCAGCAACAGGTTTGGTTTTTGGTTCTGAAAAGAAAAGGAAGAGGAGAAAGCCTTGATGGTCCCTATTCCAATTTGGCCTGTAGGAAGGAACATAGCCATTGACAAGGAGCTCCCTTTATGGGAGGAACGTGCCAACATGGCTGGAATAGGCTTCCTGCTGCTGTTTTGAGGTGGCAGGGTGGGGAGGGGCTCAGGTTGGGGGCTTCCTTCCCTGTCTTCATCCTTCAGGGTCCTGACCCTTTCCTGCTATCTTGTGGCTGATCCTCAGAAAAAGAGGCTTCAGAGCAAAGGCCACAAAAGTCATTCACCAGAAGGCTAGTGAGTGATGGGGGGCTGGGCTCTGAGGAGGAGCCAGATGTGCATAGATGAGCCACTGAGTCCTCACCTTTAAAGAGCTCCCTGGCCACTAGGAAGACAGAGGAGTGATGCATCGGGCTCAGGGAGCAGAGAAGAAGAAGTGACCAGCCCTGCTTCAGGAGATTAGGGTGGGCTTTCTGGAAAAGGAGTCTTTGTCCTGTAGAGTGAATAGGAGTTTGCTGATTTGTGAGTGAGAGCAGATGGCACCGGCTTATGGGTGGGTTTGGGTGTGTAGATGAGGACGCAGCAACAGTGGAGCCAGCAGATGAGGTTCTGATCATGGTGCTATTGCTGGCTGACCGTGAACTAGGTAGGGTAGGTCACGCACCCATTCTAAGCCTCAGTTCCTGTGTCAATAAAATGAGATACTATCAGTGCCACCTTGTGGGCTTGTGATGCTTGAGTGGGATGATGAAGACAGAGCAAGCATATATCTGTAACTTGAAGACATCCCCGCTTGAGGTGGTTTGAGGATGAAACAAGAACTTATGTGAGAGATACCCAATAGGGCCAAGCACCAGGTACCAGGATGCTGTCTGTAGTGGCTCCTCATGGTTACACGAGTGATTGTAGCAATGGCATGACCAGGTGTGCTCTGGGAGACACTTCCAGGTGATTGCAGTGAGAGGTGGGAAGGCCTACAGGTCCACAGCCTAAACTGGGGGCAAGGAGGGTGCCAACTGCAGTGTCCCAGAGGTCCCTGGGTGGCTGGTGTTGCACTGGACTGTGATCTCACAGCACTGAGCATAGACAAGGTGGAAGAGTAGCAGGTGGCACTAGAGAACTCAGCACATGGAGGTGCTCTGCACCTGTCCCAGGTGGAAATGTTCCAAGTGGAGGTGTCCAGATGTGGAGGTGCCTAGACGACAGCTTAGCCTGGGACAAGGGGAGAATGGCCTGGGCTGGAGACAGAAACTTTAGAACCTTCTTTCAAAGGGACCTGATGCCCTTAGCAGGGAAACATTTGGCATGAAATAACATGTGCCCAGGGGATGGAACCCTGGTTCCTGGTGAGGGTTCATCTAGAACCAGGAAGAGACCCTTGTGCTCACATCTTTGGCCTGGGGCTCCTAGGGTGGTCTTGCTCTTGGGAAATTTGCTGTCTAGTAGGAGACAGGCCTTCCTGGTAGTTGTGGGGATACTGCTGGGGAATGGAGAAGGCAAATGAGGCATTTCAGGTGACAAGATGGCAGGTGGAGATGTCCAGTGGAGATGGTAGGTGGAGAAGGCAGGTGAGCATGTGCTGATATGTAGCTGGAGGCCAGGAGAGAGCAGAGGAAGGAGGGCCCCACAGGCCCTGTGATGTGTGTGCAGCTCAGAGTAACATGGGAGAGGTTTGTGTTCTAGGGAGCACACTTAGACAATGTGGGGAGGGTGGAGAGGGTGGTTTTGGAGAATCACACAGCAGGCTGGGATATTACAGGACATGCCTACAGGGAAAGGGGCAGTGGACAGTGACCCTGTGGGGATAGGGGCCACAACACTGGACAATGACCCCATGAGAAGAAGGCTGGGACCTCCACAGCTGCTGTGCAGGACAAACTTTTGCACTGACACCTCACTGGCTGTGAACCCCTCAGGTGGTCACCTATTCCTATGGACGCTTTCACCTTCCCCGGCCCTGTGGCAGAAGGCCGAGTCCGTAGGCCTCCCTCATGGTGGATGCTGCTCCCCATAGCAGTCAGCATAGGAGCTCTTCACTCTCAGTAGCCAGGATGCCGTCACAGGAAGCATTTTTGACACAGCAGAGTTGTGGGGGCACTAGTTTTTCTACATGATACTGCTTGCCTTTCAAGGCCAGACTGGAAGAGGTAGAGATGGAATGGAGGTGGGGAAGGGGCTTAGGGGACACCTAACTGGGTGGTCAGACATGATAAAGTCACAAGAAGAGCCATGTAGTTGCACATAAGAGGTCACAGGACTAGAGTACTGAGGGACCAGTTGTAATTCAGGCCTGACACTGAGGTCACTCTATGGGGTAGGACAGACATGGCACATGACTAGCCTGCCCAGGCTTCTAGGGCCTAGGCCTACATGAAGTCAATTGACATCCATGGAACCAATAGTACCTACAAGGTAGGTATTATGCCCATTCTATAGATGAGTAAACTAAGAGTAAATTTCATCAGGTTAAGGGACAAGTTTGGGGTCACTGCCACTTAGGGAAAGTGCTGGGAGCTGAACCACAGCAGCTTGGCTCTGGGTGTATACTCTTAGCCACAACACTCTGCTACCAAGAAGGCATAGAGGAGAATGAAAGAATCCAAGAGACATGACAGAAAAAGAAATGTCACCTGTGGTCTGATAAATTGGATGGAGATAGAGAAGGGAGTCAGAGGTGGCCCAGGTTTGCAGGCCACCATGATGATGCCCATGGCAGAAACAGCACGGGTGGCAGGTGGTAGTCTGGTCCAGTGGGATGTGTGGGCAGTCTTGTCTCCAGGAGCCTGTGAATGTGCTGACATGCTCTGCTGGCATTGGCTAATTCAGTTTTGTCTGGAAGATGGAGCTGGTTTCCTTTCTTGGCTCAGTCACAGGCCACTTGGAGGTGGGGACAGTTGGATCCAGTATGTCTGGCAGCTTGGCCTAGGCCACCAGTATCTGCCCTTCTCCCCATCGCCATGACCACCATGACCACCATGACCCAGCACATCCTCCTGCAGCCAGTTATCTTTGTATAATGAAAATCTCACAACATCAAACCTTTCTTTCTCTTTTGAGATTTTGTTTTTGGTGAAAATATACACAGCAAAACCCATTCCCATTCAACAGTTTCTAGACAAAATGGTCACTGACAATGGTTACGTTCTTCATGTTGTGTCAACATTCAACTACACATCCTGCTTGAAACCCATCAGTAGCTAGCTCCCTGTTGCTCTTGGGGAGCAATTTCCAAGCCATTGACATGGCCTTTGGGGTCCCGATGACCTCACCCCAGACTGACCTTGTGCCACTTGCCCTAGCCTACTTCAAGCATGAAGCCAAACTCATCCCCAGTAGAGTCTCTGAGGCTGGCTATGGGTACGGCCTAGTGCTCTCTCTTTCCCAGGGCACCTTGGAGAGGGAGCCAGTTCCAGGTTTGGTTTCTGATAGTATCTCAGCTTGGGGTCATTTCCAAATCCTGTTGTCCTGTCTGGGACCAGAGCTTCAGTTAGCTGATCACTTTCTTTTCTCCTTTCCTCCCATTAGGCCCTGCATAAAGTCCCTGGGTGGCACAAGTGATTTGTGCCCGACTACCAAGGTAAGGGTTGGTGGTTCAAACTCACCCAGTGGTTCCACAGAAGAAAGGCTTGATGATCTGCTTCTGTAAAGATGACAGCCAAGAAAAAAATATGGAACAGTTCTAATATGTAGCACATGGGGTCACTGAGAGTTGGAATCGACTTGATGGCAGTGGGGTTCTTTTGGCCCTAAATGGGGTGGGCTGTCTCTGTCTTGCTTGGTGTGTGGCCAGTAGCTCCCTGCTGATGCCCTCAGGACAGTGATTCAGTGGCCCTAACCTGTGTCAACTAGCATAAGTGCCATTTGCCATGTGTCTACCTGGGATAGTTGTGTGTCAGCTTGGCTGGGCCTGGTTTTGAGTGGCTGGGCAGGTGGATGTAGTTACTCCCCATGATGAGACTAGTAATCAGCTCCATGGTGGAATCTATTGGAGCAGCTGAGTAGCTGCCTTAGGGATGTGGTCTGCTTCAAATATATAAGAAGAAGCTTTGAAAAGGGTCTCTGCAGCTTTTTAACATGCTTGAACACTGCATGTAGGCAAGTCTTCATTCAGCAGTCTGCCATATTTCCTACTGATCTTGGAACTGTCTCTGGAGTTGAATTAATGAACTTCCATGTTTGTTGGTAATCTTGGGACTGTGCCGTTTGATTTGCCTACCTTGGGTTTGTCAGCCTCTGCAGCCAGCAGCTGTTTGAGGTAAGAAAAACCTCCAACTTCAGTGGGCCAGGAGCAAGTGGCAGAGCTGAAGCCCAAGGTTGAGAGGCTTTCACACAGTTCCTAGAGGTGGCGCTTTGAACTTGAACTTCTAGCCTCCTGAACCATAGGAGAATAAACTCCTGTATGTTAAAGTCACCCATTTGTGTTATTTTCTGTTAGACAGGAACTTGAGGACCAAAATACCACCCTTGGCTGGGTCACTGCCACTTTGGCAGCTGGTCCCGGCATGCCGAAGGCCCAGAGCCATGGTCCCATGACTCTGAGTAGGGAACGGTTTACGGAAAGGAGACTGGTGTTGCCCCAGGCCTGGGAGAGGAGATAAGCTGTCAGGCCTGAAGGGAACACTGGCCCCTTAGTTGCTGAAGCTTTATGGGATGCTCTCCACATTCCAGGCATTGTGTTTGCCACTCCAGACAGGTTCCTGAGCCTCAGAACAATCCCCTGTGAATTAGAAGTTATCTTCTAGTACACAGATGAGGAAAGAGAGCCTCACAGAGGTTTCCTAAGTTATCCTACAGGGATAATACGGGATTTGCATTTGGTTGGCCTGATTCCAAACTTCTGTTCTTTCTCCTGTGACTCTTGAACACACTGGTCTTACCTCTTGGGCACTTAGTATTTGTCAGAGTCCTATGTGGTACAAATGGTTAATAAGCTCGGCTGCTAACCAAAGGGTTGGCAGTTCGAGTCCATCCAAAGGTACCTCAGAAGAAAGGCCTAGTGATCTGCTTCTGAAAACCAGCCATAGAGTTTTCAAAAGAATCCTAGGGAGTACGGTTCTACCGTGACACACATGGGGTCTCCATGGGTCTGAATCAACCTGACAACAACTTGGTTGATTTTTTCATTTGCCGGGTACAACTGGAGGTAGGTGAAGCAGCCTAAGGCCCTTGAATTTGTGACCTAGCAGGTAGAAACAACAGAGATGTTAGCTCATGGTCAGGCGTGGATGGTGGGCACCAGTATGTGTGGTTACTGGGGGCCTTGTGTGATTGTTCAGGAGGATTTGGTCTAGACTGGAGGGCCCTTATGGGGCGTGAGCAGGGAGGAAGAGTGTCCCTGTGGAGGAGGGACTGGCTGCAATGAATAGGATCATGGGAAAACTGACTGCAGCTATATAACACAGGGAGCACTGAATGCCAGTCTGGGAGTTCTTGGTGGGTACACGGTGTCCTTGCATTCCTCCCCCACTCCATTCAAAGATGCTTGGATAAACTATGGCTTTTTCTCTCTTGGTTTGACTATTCTCCCTTGCATTAAAAGTGTGATACAGAAAAGAATTTCAAAGACTCATAGAATCCAGACTCTCTGGAACTATTGAGGCTAGATAAGCCCCAAGATTATTGTCCTGAGATAATTTTTAAACCTTAAAACAAAAATGGCCCCTGAAGCCTTCCTGAAACCAAACAGCATTGTTGTTGTTAGGTGCCATCAAGTTGACGCTGACTTACAGCGACTTTATGCACAGCACAACAAAACACTGCCTGGTCCTGGGCTATCCTCAGTATCCTTGCTATGCCTGAGCCCATGGTTGTAGCCATTGGGTCAATCTATCTTGTTGAAGGTCTTACCCTTTTTCACTGACCCTCTACTTTAGAAAGCATGATATTCTTCTGTAGGGACTGGTCCATTCTGATAACATGACCAAAGTAAGTGAGATGAAATTTGTCCATTCTTGCTTCTAAAGAACATTCTGGCTGCACTTCCTCCAGGACAGATTTGTTTGTTCTTCTGGCAGTCCATGGTATTTTCAGTATTCTTTGCCAGCACCACAATTCAAAGGCATCATCTCTTCTTGAGTCATCCTTATTCATTGTCTAGCCTTCACATGCATATGAGGCGATTGAAAATACCATGGCTTGGGTTAGGCACACTTTGGTCTTCAAAGTGACATCTTTGCTCCGTAACACTTTAAAGAGGTCTTTTGCAGCAGATTTGCCCAGTGTAATATGACTTCTGATTTCTTGACTGCTGCTTCCAGGGGTGTTGATTGTGGATCCAAGTAAAATAGATCCTTTACAACTTCAATTTTTTCTCCATTTATCATGATGTTGCTGATTTGTCAAGTTGTGAGGATTTTTGTTTCTTTGTGTTGAGTTGTAATCCATACTGAAGACTGTAGTCTTTGATCTTTATCAGTAAGTTCTTCAAGTTATCTTCACTTTCTGCAAGCAAGGTTGTGTCATGTACATATCGCAGATTGTTAATGAGTCTTCTTCTAATCCTGATGCAGCTTTCTTTTTCATATAGTCCAGCTTCTTGGATTATTTGCTCAGCATAGAGATTGAAGTATGGTGAAAGGATATAACCCTGCCACACATCCTTCCTGATTTTAAAGCATGCAATATGCCCTTGTTCTATTTGAGTGACAGCCTTTTGGTTTATATACAGTTTCCTCATGAGCACAATGAAGTGTTCTGGAATTACCATTCTTTGCAATGTTATCCATAATTTAGTATGATCCACA
>NW_006921681.1:5600605-5602213 GCF_000298275.1 Orycteropus afer afer
AACAAACAAACAAAAAACCCAGTATCTGTTACCATTAGGCTGATTCTGACTCAGTGATCCTGTAAGACAGAATAGAACTGCCTGCAGCGTTTCCAAGGCTGTGACTCTTTATGGAAGCTGACTGTCACATCCTTCTCTTGCAGAGCAGCTGGTGTGTTTGAACTATCAACCTTCTGGTTAGGAGTTGAGCACTTTACCACTGTGCCACCAGGGCTTTGTGCTGTTTTAAAGAACTATGTTTATAGAATCCAATTGCCAACAGCAACTTTAAAAGTTAGGTAGGAAGCTTTGGGGGTAGTGAGTTTATGTTAATGGGAGAAGATAAGATAGGGTAGTGTCAGAGGTCCTAACTTCATAAAGGATGAGGATCAGCATCCGCCCAAAGCTGATTCCTATGAGGTGGAGGCTGAACGTACCTCTACCCTCCAACCCTTTTTATCAGTTGTGACACCAGCCATCCCTCTCTTGGCACTGTCTACTTCTCTACTGCATTCGATAATTCATTGCAGTGGCCACACACAACTTGTAGACCATACTCACAGAGTTTATCAGGGAAGTAAAAGGTTACAATTCAGGAGACAGGATACAGTTCATTAATCAGAACAGTTTCCAGCTAAGGTAGCTCTCAGCTCCTACTGCCTTCAGGCTCTAGGCTCAGACCCACTGCTGCTGCCCACAGGTCTCTGCCCTGCTCAAACAAATGCTACAGCTCTTTAGCTTTGACAGTAAGCCTCCTGCCTGAAGGTGCTCAGTTCTTTTGCTCCATAGATCAGCAAGCCCCATTGCAGCCATCTCGCACTGGTCTCCTGGTTCCCACCATCTTGCACTGCTGCTGCTACTTGCTGTGCTGTCTCTCACAGTCTTCAGTGAGAAGACAGCTCTCTCTGTCTCTCTCTGTCTCTGGGTTTGGGAGGTCCTCAGTCAGGGACACTGGGTCCAGAGGACGAGCTCTGCTCCCAGTTCTTCTTTTTGATGATAGCAAGGCCCTTCTTATCCTCTGTGGGATTGGCTTTTAAACTAGCAGGATGGTAAAACTGAGGAGTCCCCTCAGTAGGCTTTAGCCATGTAGTTTGCTTAGTAATTGACACCAATCCCTGCAGGGGCTTTACATACTTTATTTGCCTGATAGACTAACCAATCCCTTTGCAAGATTATGGGCTAGCAGATCATTTTAGCAAAACTACAAACCCAGGGCTAGAAAGACCATGTATAGAGAAACCCATTGCCCTACAGGTAGGTTACAGATTAGAAAGGGAAGGTGAGAATGGTTGCACAACTTGAAGAATGTAATCAATGTCACTGAATTCTATATGTAGGATTTGTTGAATTGGTGTGTGTTCTGCTGTGTATATTTTCAAAAATAACAAAAACAATAAAATAAACGATTATTATTTTTTTAATAAAGCATAGTAACTGACACCTTGGCGTGTCTCCCTTAGACTAGTTGCTGTTGAGGCAATTCTGACGACTCCATGTGTGTCAGGCTAGAACTATGCCCTGTTGGATTTTCTTTTGTTTTTAATATGATTTTATTTATTTTATTGTTGTTAGATACACATAGCAAAATATTTACCAATTCAGCGGTTTCTACGTGTACCATTCAGTGAC
>NW_006921681.1:5602833-5614690 GCF_000298275.1 Orycteropus afer afer
TTTGAGCCTGTTGTTGTGGCTGTGTCTCCCTTATTGTTGCTGTGAAGCCAAATCTAACTCATGGTGACCCATGTGTTTTAGGGAAACCCAGTTCAGCTCCACGTGCATCAGACTGAAACTATGCACCATGACAGCGACCCCCTTTGGGTTTCCAAGGCGAAAAATCTTTACAGAAGTAGATTGCCCAGTCTTCCTTCCGTGGAGTGGCTACTGGGTTTGAACTGCCAACCTTCTGGTTAACAGTCAAATGCCTTAGGCACTATGCCACCAGAGCTCCTTTTTTTTTTTTTTTTTTTTTTCCAATTCAGCTCCCTGGTTCTTTGACCTGGAAGTGTTGGGGGAGGAGGGTCAACACAGGTCATTAACCGTCCCCTTGGCGACTTGGCTGTGGATCTGTCTGGGGTTTCTGACTGGGGGGATGTTGCTCTATGACCCTGACTCTTTGCTCTGGCAGGGGTGATGGGGGAAGGCCTCTGTGAGACTCAGATCTCATAGTGAAAAGGCCACAGAGGAAATGGGACCATGTTGGTGGAACTGACCTGTTAGGTTGATTCCATGAAGCCTCTTGCAAACCAAAGATTAAGCACCGGAGTCAGAGAACAGCAGCTTTTTGTCGGGGATGAGAGGGCCTGTGTCAAGTCTGTGAGGTTCTAGGGGGGTGAGCCCCTGGATAGATTGAGGAGGATTGGAAATCAGAACCTCGTTGCTGAATTCCTCTGCAGGCAAGGGGGAAGTTGGAGACCAGGAGAGTTTTAGAAGTTTGAGTGGCTTCTCAACTTGGAGATTTTAAGAAGGCTGTAATGAGAACTGTTGCCTGGCATTTATGAAGTTTGGAAAAATGATCGTAAGAGGGCAACACCAGTGTTGTATTTATCCTAATTATATATAAAGACCAAACCAAAAAAACCAAACCTACTGCCACTGAGTAAATTCCGACTTATTGTGACCCTATAGGACAGAGTAGAATGGCCCTGTAGAGTTTCCAAGTCTGTAAATCTTTATGGAAGCAGACTGTCTCATTTCCTCTCATGGAATGGTAGGTTTGAACTGCCGACCTTTTGATTAGCAGCTGAGTGCTTTAACCACTCTACCACCAGAGCTCTATATGTAAAGGCCAGGGTCCCTTTAAAAAAACAAAAAAGAAACTTCCTCATCTTTGGAGAATATGTGATGTTCAAAAAGATTTTTTTCCCCCTCATTCCAGTTCCATCTTGATGGGCCAATTTTGAGCTCTTTTGTGTGAGCAAATCTTTTTTTTCTTCCGTCTTCCCTGCCTCCGGCCCTCCTGGCTATCCCGGAAGACCCATCTTCCTCACCATTGAGTCATACACAGTGTGTCTAGATGGCTCTGGATAAAGGATTGTTTAAATTATTTCATCCTGTAGCCAGGCTTCCCTGAATGCCACTTAGTCCTGACTGTCATGACCCCTACGCCAAGAGAGGGATGTCCATAGAGGGAGGGTCCTGAGAGGTGACTGGGTTTCTCTAAGGTGTTTCCCTGTAGTCAAGGTTTTGATTTTGCTGTCAGTATTTAAGTGGACTTCTTAAGGGAAAATTTCAAACACAGACAAGAAAGGAGGGACTCATATCCTGAACCCCACGCCCACATCACGCCGTGTCAACAATTGTCACTCATTCTCTTGTCTCTTTAATATGTGCAAAATATTCTCCTTTTTTAGACCCCTGGTGGTACAGTGGTTAAAGCACTCAACTGCTAACCAAATGGTCAGTGGCTTGAATCCACCAGCCACTCCAAACCCATTGCTTTACAGGAGAAAGATGAAGTAGTCTGCTTCTGTAAAGATTGCAACCTTGGAAACTGTATGGGGACAGTTCTACTCTGTCCTACAGGGTCACTATGAGTCATCATTGACTCGATAGCTACAAATTTAGGTTTTTTTTTTTGTATATGTAAGTTAAAAGGAGCCCTGGTGGCACAATGGTTAAGCACTTGGCTGCTAACTGAAAGGCTAGCAGTTCAAATTCACCAGCCACTCTGTGGGAGAAAATGCATCAGTCTGCTCCTTAAAGATTATACCCACCGAAAAAAAAAAAACAAACTCATTGCTGTCGAGTTGGATTGGACTCATAGCCACCCCTTGGGTTCCCGAGGCAGTATCACTATGGAAATAGATTGCCCAACCTTCCCTTCAAGGAGTGACTGGTGGGTTTGAATCGCCAGCCTTCTGGTTAACAGTCAAATGCCTTATGCACTATGCCACCAGAGCGCCCAACCAAATGCATTGCCATCGAGTCGGAGCCAACTCATAGCAACTCCTCCTTGGGTTTCCAAGGCAGTATCACTATGGAAGTAGGTTGCCCTACCTTCCTTCCGAGGAGTAGCTGGTGGGTTTGAACCACCACTCTTCTGGTTAGCAGTCAAATCTATAGGGTCCCTTTGAGTTGGAATCTACTTGATGGCAGCAGGTTTGGTTTGGTGTCCTCCATTTTCTGGAAAGATCAGGCTTAGGGATAGTATTGAAGCCCCAGAATGGGTCAGAGGAGGCTCTAGTGTTTTGGGGGACTTAAAATTGTGTTTCATTTTCCTAGGCAACTCTGAGAGGTGCAGCGGTGGTTTAGTGGTGATTTGAGTCCCAGCCAGTGCACCTCATGTGCAGCCACCCCATTTGCCCCTCCCCCTAATCTGTCATTGGACGCTGTGTGTTTGTATGATGCTGAATAGGTTTCAGCGGAGTTTCTAGTCTTAGACAGACTAGGAAGAAAGGTCTGGTGATCTGCTTTGGAAAATAGCCAATGAAAACCTTATGGATCACAATGGTCCGATCTGCAGCCCGTCATGGGGATGGTGCAGGACTGGGCAGTAGTTCGTTCTGTTGGGCATGTGTTGGGGGCTGACTTGACAACACCTAATGACAACAGTAGGCAACTCTGAAAAGTTAGCATTCACTGGTATGTCCACTCCCAGGAGGCTCCACCCTGCCTGGGAAAAGCAGGGTTTGGACCCTGTATCCTCAGGCCAGTCCCGGGGCTTCCTGCAGGGCCTCAGGTTGCCATGTGGAAAGAGGAACTGAGGCCCATTGGAACCAGCGTGGTCCTACTTTTATATTTTGGATTTTTTGTTTTTTGGCGGGGGAGGGGTATGGGGTGGGGAGGAATTCTGTACAAAAGTTAACTTAGAGGAAAACTATTAGAACTGCTGAAAATAAGATTGGAGACCCCTCTCTTAGAGGCAGAGGAAGACTTGGTGGTCTTCTCCTTCTGCCTTCTCCCAGAAACACTGTGGGTAAACTAACAGGAATAGATAAAAGTCTGTGTTGTTTGGTGCTGTTGAGTCATCTCCGCCTCATGGCAACCCTGTCTACAACAGAATGAAACACTGCCCGGTCGTGCGCCGTCCTCACACTCCTTGCCATACCTGAGCCCATTGTTGTAGCCACTGTCAATCCATCTCATTGAGGGTCTTCCCCTTTTTCACTGACCCTCCACTTTACCAAGCATGATATCTCTCTCCGAGGAATGGTCCCTTCTGACAACATGACCAAAGAAGGTGAGAAAAAGTCGGGCCATTCTCGCTTCCAAGGGGCATTCTGGCTGCACGTCTTCCAGGACAGATCTCTTAGTTCTTTTGCCAGTCCATGGTACTTTCACCATTCTTTGCCAACATCACAATTCAAAAACATCACTCTTCAGCCTTCCTTCTTCCTTGTCCATCTTTCACATGCATATGAGACGATTGAAAACACCATGGCTTGGGTTAGGTGCATCTTAGTCTTCAAAATGACATCTTTGCTCTTTAAGATTTTAAAGAGATCTTTTGCAGCAGATTTTCCCCATGCCATATGTTGTCTGATTTCTTGACTGCTGCTTCCATGGGTGTTGTGGATCAAAGGAAAATGAAAGCTTGGACAACTTCAATCTTTTCTCCATTTATTGTGATGTTTCTTACTGGTCCATGTGGTAGTTATGTTTGTGTGTCAGCTTGGCTGGGCCTGGTTGAGTGGCTGCGCAGCTGGTGGTAGTTATTCCCCATGATGAGACTGGCAATCAACTCCATGTGGGATCTACCACATGCAGCTGTGTAGCTGCCTTTGGGATGTGGTCTGCTTCCTGTATATAAGGAGAAGCTTTGAGAATGGTCTCTAGCCTATGGCACTCTTGGACCCTGCGTGTAGCCATGTCATTGCTCAGCAGCCTGCTGTGCTCTGTCGACCTTGGGACTTACAATGGACTTAAGTTAATGGCCTGCCGCGTGTTTTGGGAACATTGAGACTGTGCCCTTTTACTTATCAGCCTTGGGGCTTCTCAGCCTCAGTAGCCAGCAGCTGTCTGAGTGAAGAAATACCTCTAGCTCCAGTGGGCCGGGAGCAGGAGGCAGAGCTGGACCCCAAGGTTGAGGGGCTTTCACCGAGCCCCTAGAGTCTGGCACTTTGAACTTGGACTTAAAGCCTCCAAACTGTAAGAGAATAAATTCCTGTTAGTTCAAGCCATCCCATTTGTGGTATATTCTTGTCAGAGCGACATTAGATAACCAGACAGTTCAGTTGTGAGGATTTTTGTTTTCTTTATGTTGAGCTATAATACATATTGAAGACCATAGTCTTTGATCTTCATCAATAAGTGCTTCAAGTCATCTTCACTTTCAACAAGCAAAGTTGTGTCATCTGTATATCACAGGTTCTTAATGAGCCCTCCTCCAATCCTGATGCTGCATTCTTCTTCATATAGTTCTGCTTCTTGGATTATTTGCCCAGCATACAGATTGAATCAGCATGGTGAAAGGATACAACCCTGGCACACACCCTTCCTGATTTTAAACCAGTATCCCCTTGTTCTATTCAAACGACAGCCTCTTTGTCCATGTACACGTTTCTCATCAGCACAATTAAGTGTTCTGGAATTCTCATTCTTCAGAAGGTTATCCATAATTTGTTATGATCCACACAGTCAAGTGCCTTTGCATATTCAATAAAATACAGGTAAACAAAGGCCTATACTATTATGGGGTCCCTGAGTGGTACAAATGGGTGATGCACTCAGCCGCTAACCAAAAGGTTGGAAGTTTGAGGCCACCCAGAGGTGCTTTGGAAGAAAAGCTTGATGATCTACTTCCAAAAAATCGGCCATTGAAAATCGCTGTGGAGCATAGTTCTGCTCTGACACACATGGGGTCACCATTAGTTAGGATCAACTTAATGGCAACTGGTTTAAACTGGGGAGAGAGCAGGGAGCACCCAGGACCATGCTGCCAGAGTTGCAGGTTGTCAGGTATGAAATGTGGCTTTAGCCACCATGTTTTGGGTATTTAAGGTGTGACCTCTATTTTCTTTCTGGGAAAATGAGTTTGGACCTTTCTTGGGGACAGTGAGCTTTGTTGGTGCTGCTGCAGTGTGCTTCCAACTCCATGCCCTAGTTGGATAAAAGAGCTGTGCTCAGTGAGACAAAGTAGAAAATGTAGCTGGTTTTCTCCCGTCAAGCCAATGACACTGAGATACTGGAGCCCTCACTAACTGGAAGGTGGATAGGTGGAACCCATCCAGCAGCTCCATGGAAAAGAAGCCTGTGGAACTGTTGCCTTAAAGCTTGTTGTTGTTATGTGCCATCAAGTCAGACCCGACTCATAGCGACCCCTCCTCGGGTTTCTGAGGCAGTATCACTACTGAAGTAGATTAGATTGCCTCATCTTCCTTCCGAGGAGTGGCTGGTAGATTTGAAACGCCAGCCTTCTGGTTAGCAGTCAAGTGCCTTAGGCACTATGCTACCAGAGCTCCTGCCTTAAAGATTAGAGCCTAGAAAACCCTGTGGAGCAGTTCTATGCTGTCAGACAGGGTCTCGGTGAGTCGGAATCGGCATCTAACAACAGCTCTCATGACTAAGCTTTTGTCTCGGTATAACTGTTTCTTCTGCTGGTGTCTTTCTGAATTTTTTATAAAACAAACAAGAAGATGTTATATGAATATTACAGGCGGTGGTGTGCTGTCTCTTCAAGTCTTAGAGTGTCTACTGTGGGAGCAAGTGCAGAATTCTCTTTTGATAGTTTTATCATGGTACCATATCCATGCTGTACAGTTTGATGATTGCTCGTAAATGTATATAGTTAGGCAACTGGTCACCATTGTTCTAGAATTCACGTTCTTCTCACTATTTCAGCATGCTTTGCAGATGGGAATGGGGTGGGGGTGGGATGTTACAACCCTTCTCCCCCAGTTCTGTAATTGCTTTAATTTGCACTCTGTGGTGTGCAAACGGCTAATGTGTTCAGCTGCTTACCAAGAGGGTGTTGATTGGAGTCCACCCAGAGTCGCCTGGAAAGAAAGGCCTGGTGATCTATTGAAAAATCAGCAATCGAAGCTTCTGTGGAGCACAATTCTACTCTGCTCTGAGTAGAGCAACCTCTACTCAGAGGTTTCTCTGAGGCCACTTGATAGCAACTGGTTTTAATTGGTGGTTGCTGAGACCAGCACAGGCAAGTACGGTCACGGAGCTTTTCTGAATGGGCAGCTCATGAGCTGAGTTTTGTGGAAGACTGGATTATCTCACGCGTTGACTCATTTCACCGAGGCACACGGTTTTGGAAAGCACTGCGTTGCAGGCGGACTGGGTGAAGTTTGGACTGTGCAGAGTAGTGAGGTGAGGCAACCAGTGCAGCACCTGCCCATTCAGATTGCCTCGAGCTGAGCCCCAGGCCGTGTGTGCGCTGGCCTGCCTGTGCAGGAACTGCCTTTTCCTGCAGGCTTTAGAGTGGAGACTGGAGAAGCCAGAGGAGTGCGCTCAATGTATTTGGCATACAAATGGCTACACCCAGTGTGGCCAAGAGAAATTGCATTTTCTGAAATGTTTTAAGGGATTTACTAGATAGAGATCAGAAGCTGGTGTCCCAGCTTCTGCCCTTCACCTCCCCCACCTCCTCC
Organism: Orycteropus afer afer; assembly: GCF_000298275.1. Taxonomy (NCBI): domain Eukaryota; kingdom Metazoa; phylum Chordata; class Mammalia; order Tubulidentata; family Orycteropodidae; genus Orycteropus; species Orycteropus afer. The sequence continues at coordinate 5,609,703 of NW_006921681.1, forward strand.
GTCGCCTGGTTATGAACAGCAAGACGGTCTCCCCCTTGCGTCCCTCACAGCAGAAGGTGGGGAATCGAGACTAAGACTGCTCTTTACACTTCCCATCTTTTCACTTCTTTGCTGCTGCTAAGAACCTTTCCAGTGGGGGAACGTTACGCCCTGTTTACAGGTGGGAAAACCGACACACAGACAGGTTACACAGCAAAGAAGTCAACTGGGCTGCAGACCCAGGCAGGCTGTGTTTATTTATTTATTTATTTGCTAAAGAATTGGCTCTTTTCTTTCTTTTTTTTTTTTAACACTTTGTTATGATTTCGGTGAAAGTTTGCAGAACACACTAGTTTCACATCCAACAATCTATACATAATTTGTTCTGTGACATTAGTTGCAGTCCCCTCAGTGTAACAGCATTCTTCCCACTTCCTCTCTGGGTTCTCTGTTTCCACTTGTCCTTCTTTTCTGCAGTCTGTGCTCTTAACCACCGCCCCACGCTGCCTCTGAGCGTGACTATGCTCATGAGGATGGGGCAGCAGGCATTGGGTACCGTGTAGTGGAAGTTCTCTGATAGGTGTGTGCCTGGGTGCCCGGATGGTGGGGAGAGGCAGAACTTTCTGGAAATGAGGGTGCGGGAAGTGTGTCCAGATGGAGAAGTGAAAGAGAGAAGGCAGGGAGGTGAGACTCGGAGGGCAGGGGCATGTCCAGTGTTCACTGCTGTATTTCAGGCGCTGCCCTTAGCAGGGGCTTGGTGAGGGGTGAATGAATGAAGTGTATCAGTGGAGAGGCAAGAGACCTGAAGCACCTGAACCAGGTTTTTCCCTGTGACCAATGCAACTTGCAAATGCCCTCCGATGACCACTTGGCAAAAAGCTCTAGTGGCATTGTGTTAAAGTATTTAGCTGCTAACCAAAAGGGTGGCAATTCAAACCCACCAGCTGCTTTGTGGGAGAAGGATGAGACTGTGAACTTCCATAAAGATTTACAAGCCTATGGGGCATTTCTACTCTGTCGTAAAGTGTCACTATGAGTCAGAATTGACTCAGTGGCCACGGGTTTGATTTGGTTTGGGCCTACTTGGCATTTGCTGCGTCTCTGCTGGACTGTGAGTGGATCCGGTCATGCTCTCTCTAATCTTTCCTCCTCCTGCAAAATAAAACAGCTGGCTGGTTGGCAAGCTAGAGGGCTCCTCAGTCTTTGAGTGGTGTTCCGGGCTCCTCCTAAGGGGAAGATTGGCACTGGGCTGCTGGCTCCTCGGGTCTTGGTCTCGACGGCCCTCCTTCTGTGTGCGCACAGCAGTGGGGGCCCAAGGGGGAAGACTTTTGGTTCATAACCAGAAGGAGAGGGAGGGGGTGGGGGCAGTGGAGGGCAGGAGGTCAGACACCAGCTTCTGATCTTTGTGTAATAAATCACTTGAAACATTTCAGAAAATGATGGCCTCATCCCTGGGTGTCCCTTGGCCACATCGAGGTGTAGACTGCACTGGGGATGTAGGTCTTTGTACATCAACCTTGTTTTTCTCCAAGAAAAAAAAATCAAGCTGCAAGCGTCAGACTTTAATTTCTTTCCCAAGGGATACTTCCTGTGGGTATTTCTAGTGGCAAGTGGCTGAGGTCATGCTCCTAAATAAAATGAGGGTTTTAAACTGGGTCATATGTTTAGATGCCCCTAGGGGCTGGGGAGGAGGTGAAAAAGAGGGGAGCAGCTAGTGAAAGACTACAGAGAGGGCGGAGGACTGCAGCAAAGCAGAGGAGTGGGCTGTGTACAGGACAGCCTCTCTTACCTGGGGGAGTGGAGCCCATGGAGCTGCAGCATCCATTTTTTCCCCTAAGACAACCCAGAAATCCACATTTTTCAAACATTGGCAAATAGTAACCAAAACCAAACCCATTGCCATCCAGTCAGTTCCAACTCATAGCAGCCCTAGAGGACAGAATAGAACTACCCCATAGGGTTTCCAGGGCTGTAAATCCTTACAGAAGCAGACTGCTTCATCTTTCTCCCATGGTGCATCTGGTGGGTTCAAACCTCTGACCTTTTTTTTTTTGCAGTTTAACCACAGTGCCACCAGCGCTCTTTACATAATTTAATAGTTGCTTTTTTTTTTTTTTTGTCTTTTTTAAATCAACGACACTGGGTTCAAAATAAAATGTCTATAGAGTGAATCTGCCCTTCCTCTAACAATAAGGAGGGCAAGGCCAGGGAGTCCAGCACGGTTGCATAGCTTGGACTCGGGAACCTATGCCTAGAACTGTAGTTGCTGGCCTCTGGCCTGGCCCACTCCCCCTCCTCTTGCCCCAATGTGTCGTGGGTAAAACAGTAAGATGGGAACCAACTCAGCAAATTCCACTGCGACAAGATAGCCCACGCTGACTCTGAAGGACAGAACCCAAGCTAAGCACATCTGCCTGGCTAAGCTCTGGCTTCTGATCAAGACGCCACATTTGTGGCTACCTGTTGAAGGTGGGATATGACATGCTTCATGTGTATTATCTCTCATGATCCCACACCATCCCCGGTCAGTTTCTGTTAGCCCTGTTTTATAGATGAGGAACCTGCGACTCAGAGAGGTTCCATGCACTCGCTGGGGTGGGATTTGAACTTGTCCGATTCCTGAGCCAAGGCTTTCAATCCCTTTCACTCTCCACCCAGTGCAAGCAAACATGACCTCAGTGAGTGAGAAACATTCCAACATTGACTCCTGCACTTTGGAGAGCACTGCTGCCCTTGCCTCCGAGAGCAAGAGGGGGCCGGAATCTGGGGCCATCTCACAGACCCCCCAGGGCCATCTCGCTGATGCCCTGATGAGAGCCTCAGGCTCTGACAGGAGGACCACGCACAGGAGCGCTTGTGGCTCTCGAGGTTGCTGACTAATCCTCTGCAAACTGTTCAGTTTCACATGTTTGAGTTTCCAGTAACTACGTGGGTGGATTTGTTTCATTTAAGGGGAAAACAAAATACAACACAACATGGATGGGGGTTTCTTAAGAAGAGGACACAGCCAATTATGGGTTTAGCGTGTGTGGCTCCGGGCATCCTGGGGCTCCTTGGCACCCAGGCTCAGGCAGAAATTGCTTAGTCATTGACAAGCCAGGACAAGGTGCGGAAAGTGGAGAAGTCAGGGAAGTGGAGTGGCCAGGGTCCTGCAGAGGGGATAGCAGCCCAGTGCACTTCCCAGCTGGGTGAGACAGAGACTTCACTCACCTTAGGCTCCTGGCATCTCCCAGGGGACCCGGTGGGAAGGAGAAACCTCCCAGCTGGCAGGGCCACTTGCTTCGGTGAGTTGGAGATAGGAGTGTGCCCAGGTATGTTCCATTCTTCTGGGGAAGGGGTAAAAGACAGATCCCAAGGGACAAAGGAGGGGTGTGTGTGTATGTGTGTGTGTGTGTGTTTGTCTTCCCACAAGGATAATAACATCCTGGTGTAGGGTGGGCACTAACCAAACGGAGCAGACCTTGATGTTGGTGTTGGGGCAGGGTCCTGGGGACCTCTGCTGTGCCAGACATAGCTCCTTTAGTGGGTAAATGGGAGGAGGGGTGTGGCAAAGGAGCTGATTGATGGGCGTGGACACCCAGAGGCACCGAACGGTAGCTATGGGTGGTCCAAACAGTTCAGCTCTTGACTATTAACTGACAGATCGACAGTTCAGACTCACCCGGAGATGCCTCAGAAGAAAGGATGGTGATCTGCTTCCAAAAGGTAACAGTTTTAAAAACATTGTGGCACAGTTCTACCCTGTACACGTGGGGTACTGGTACTGGCATAGGTACAGGAGTACCTCAGGATCCTAGAGCCCAGATGGCCGTCTCAGAGCAGTCTGCTCTTCACTAAGTGATGTTGTCCCCGGAAGCTGTGCTTAGTCTGGGTGTGGGAGCTGCAGCTCTTAAGAGCCCAGCCTGGGAGGCAGATGGACAGGGCTGGAGTCTGGCTCTGATTCTTACTCACTCTGACCTTGGGCATGTCATTGAGCCTCTCTGAGCCTCAGTGCCCTGTTTGTGAAATGGAGGCATTAAGAGAATCCACTGGATCTTTGCAATCACCGTGTCACTGTCACTGTAGGATCCCAGGCCTGACACAGGGCAAGGCCTCACCTCTAAAAGGCCTACTGGATCTGAGGTATGAACATGCTCTGGAATTTATAACCCTTAATCCTGACCTTCTTGTTTTGTGTGCTAGGGAAACCTTCCCTTGTCATGATGGGAAGGGATGCCCCTTGTGTGGGTAGCTGTCTGGGAGGGAAGAGAGCAAATATACATATACTCTTCAACAATGCAGGCCTTGGCAAAGGGTATAAAGCAATGAGAGGCGAGCAGAGTCCTGGAGGATCTTGATGGGGATCAGGGTTTACTCTTAGCAGGTGAATCCAGGAAGGCTTCCTGAAAGAGGTGTTGTTGAAGCTGGACCTTCAGGATGAGTGAGATCTGGAGAGGAAGGAGAAAGGGAAGGATGTAAGAGATTCATCACTAGTAGAGAGTGGTGTTCGTATTCAAAATTATCAAGAGCTTAGAAGGTACTATGTGCATAAACAAACAAACAAACAAACAAAAAACCCAAACTCACTCCCGTTGAGTCAATTCTGACTCATAACGATCCCCATTGGGTTTCTGAAGTGGTAAATCTTTACGGAAGTAGATTGCCCCATCTTCCTTCCTTGGAGTGGCTGCTGGGTTTGAACTGCCACCCTTCTTGTTAGCAGGCAAATGCCTTAGACACTGTGCCACCAGAGCTCCTTATGTGCTTGTGTTGTTGTTGTTGTTGTTATGTGCCGTCGAGTTGGACCTGACTCATAGCGACCCCTCCCTGGATTTCCGAGGAGGGTATCACTACGGAAGTAAATTGCCCAGCCTCCTTACGTGCATAGTCAGTGCTTAATAATTATTATCATAAATGTCTTCAAAATAACTCCAGGAATATATGGTATAAATAGACTATCAAGCATAATTCAAAATGCACCAACAGCAGAAGAGAAGCCAGATGATTGGGACCTTCTAAAAATTAAATTT